>NC_056737.1:850939015-851061515 GCF_019279795.1 Protopterus annectens | reverse complement strand
TTTTATATATGAAAAATGAAGCATATTTTAGCATCTATTCACAGCTAAAAATATATGTGGCCATGTATTATTCTGAATATAATACTAATCATGTGATAGGGATAGCTGCCTGTATATTATGCAAGCTTTTTATGTAGATTGACTGGTGAAAAGTTAAGAGAGAGCTCCAAATCACTGCAACCCTATAAGATGAAGTTTTTGTTTCAATAACTGTTGTGCTTCTGGGTGAGTATAATTTTTTTAATTACTTCAAAATAAATTGTACTATTAGCAAATATTTTCATTCACTGACATGGTGATTTCCTTGTGACTGTGTGTCTACAGAGTTGGTATAAACAAATAAGGGTAGGTGCAGATCATACTGTCTCCTTCAAAAATGCTTGGTGAAATACATGCTTTTTCTCTGTTGTGAATTTTTTGTTTTGCATTTATTTTTGGCTTCACAATATAAGTTTAATTTTGACAGGGTTTTGTTAGAGCTGGATTTGAATTTGTTGGCTTGCCATTTTCAAGATTCAGTGGCTTAGTCTTTGACATTATGGCATGAATCCTATATTGAATGTTAGTACTGGTCTGGATTTAAATTAAGTAACCAGTCTGAAACCAGTTGTGAAAGCTATACAATTAAACATTAATGAATTGATGTATCACCTCCTACCAAAATACTTTGAGTTAACAGGGTTATTCACAAGTTACATAAACTACAGTTGTGTAAGAAAATTTATGATAACAGTAGATGTTCTAACCAGGGGCAGCTGCAGTGGTGCAGAGGTTAGCATTGCCGCCTCACAGCAAGAGGCTCTCTGGTTCGATCCTCAGCTGGGAGGCCTTCTGTGCAGAGTTGGCATGTCCTCCCTGTGGTCATGTGGGTTTCCTACGGGTGCTCCAGTTTCTTCCCACATCTCAAAGACATGCTGTAGGTGGATTGGACACTAAACTGGCCCTAGGCATGAGTTTGCGCATGTGTGTCTTCCGTGGAAGGTTGGGTACTGGGCTGGCAACTCAACACTGTAAAACTCCACTGCCAGTCATGAGCAGACAGGTGATCCACTGTGGTGACCCCTAACTGGGAAAAGAATAAGTAGATGTTATAATTGTTTTTAACCATATGATAAGGACTTGCTTAAAGCACCTGCTGTTTATGTTCCTTTTATATTTTCATATCAGGTTATATATATATATATATATATATATTCAGCTGAGATTTCTGTTATTTTACTGAAAGTTAAAAAATGTTTCTTCACCATAAATCACAGGACATTTGCAACTGTTTATTTGTTTGCAGAGAAAGGACTGCTCAAATATTGACTGACCTGTAAAAAAAGGCTCAGGTGGTAAGCTTGTAACCATAAGCTGCACTGAAAAATATGTGCTGACATGCTGTCACAGTACATAAAATGTACCTATTGCAGTGTGCATCTTGCTAAATATTTTGTCTGACATTTTATTCTCATGTGTACTTTAATAATATATGCTAAATGTTACTCTGTAATAGAGATTTGAAATGTCTTCTTTCCTGTACAGAGCCTACTTATGGTTTTCTGTACCTATAGCCTTCACGTTATTACTCTGCATCTATATGACTCACACTAATGATGTATTAGTGGTATAGGGGATCGTGGGGAGCTTGTAGCCCCCAAACCCCTAACTGCAGTGACCTTGCTACGCACCCTCCCTCCATCTTTTAGGAACATTGAGGATTGTGTGGTTATTTTTATAGGTTTGGTGTTTAGGCAGAGAAGGGGGATAGGTCTTTCATTCTTCTGTTCCCTTTTCTGGTGTTGGATGTTTAATTTAGTGAGTTGGGGAATGAAAGTGAGCAGTTGGATGCTGCTTGATAAGTAAAAGTAAGTGAGTGGAGGTGAGGACACTGCTTATTTGGCTAGGGTGAGCGAGGTTACCTGCCCTTGTAAATGGTTATATGGATGTTAATGCTGTGATCAGTAAATTAAAATATTTAATAAAGTTATATTTATGGAAGTTTAATAAAGGTTGTCAAATGTCGTTTGGTGTGGTGTGTTTAATGAAGGGGACTGGGATAAACGTTATTATACTCAAATGTATGTATTTGGCAATATCTGCTCAAGTTTGGGATAGCAGTGTTGCAAACTGGGAAACAGATCTTGCATATATCAGATTCTGGTTCGGAGGCCAAGTTTGGCATCCCCATGTTTTCAAAACATGGCTGCTGCCATCGCAGTAGTTGATTGTCATAACGGTGTTTTGCGGTTGAAGACAGCACAGAGTGAGTAAAACAGTCTTTAGTCACAGGAGACTGCATTTTATTTTGAAATATGCTTCAGATATTGGTGCAGTGATATGTCTTTCTTTGTGTGGGGAATATTGTACAAGTTTTTTCGCTTATTTGCTTCACAGTGGTTGTTAATATCAGTATCCTTTTTGTGCCTCAGACAAATGATATTGACAGGATATGCCTGGATTTTCAGCCGCACACCTGCAGTTTATACTTATGCCAACATATACTTCAGCATCAATAAAATGTGTTAGAGAATCGTGCTGGGTATGCTCATGGGGCCTATAAGGCCTTGGGTAGGAATTATTGCGATTCTGGATCTGTTGCTAGTTTAGTCTAGCATCTTGCTGTGGAGTAAATTCTTTCACAATTTGGTCTTTTAACTGTTAAAGATAAAGCACAGCTTGAATAGCACTGTATATTGTACTACCAAGTATGGCATATTTTACAGGTTGTAAATAAGACAAGTTCTACAGTGTGTAAACTTTAAACACATATGAAGAATGAATGTTAAAGCCTCCAAAAGACAGGTATAGACATGACAATAATTCTGTTAATATATATTAATCTCTTAATGATATACTAATGTTATTTATTTTAAATGCTGATATATGTCTTATACATTCAGGCAGGCAGATTATAGAAATAAAATATACCTGGCTGAATTACATGGCGGATTTATCATGAGATATAAAATTTTATTTCTATCATGATTAAATATGGATTCTTCTGTTACTGTTTGAAATTCCACCATGTGATTAATATAGTGAAATGGATCTATACGTATACAGCAACTATATCAGAAACAGATTAGGCATATTTGTGTGGTTTGCTGGCATGAGCAGAATGGCAGAATGTTTATAATTCAAAGGCAAGACTTTAAACATGAAGGTTCTGCTGGTGTGCAGCAGATGCAAATGGAAACGTAAAGTCAGCATTATGGAACTAAGTAAGTGTAAACCGGTACATCATATGTGAAAATATATAATTATATATTTAATTCTAATTACTATAATTGAAACAGCATAAGTTCATTTGAGCACCATCATTTACTTTAGACAGCAGACAGACATATGGCAATTAATGGCACTCTGCAGAATTATCTGCGGTTGAATTAATTGAGTAGTAAATTACTTAGCACTACCAAATAAACATTGAAGTGTGCTTCATGGTGTGCCATGGGGTGTTACATGGATGTACCCATTGATTTCAATAAGGTATCCTTAGTGATGTTCGGCGGGGTAGCACATGCACTCTAGTTTTTCCTGGCATGTTCCTATAGATCTAAATAAGCTTAAGTGTTCTGTATAAGCATGTGGCATCTTGGAAATCTACATCTTGTAGACATTTCATTATGTAGGCAGACTAGGGTGGCAGGGAGAGAGAGAAAGGCAGAAAGGCCAGCATGCTAAGTGACTGCCTTGTCATACATGTTCATATCTAGTATTAATGTTAAACTTTGCAAAAAACATCCATTGTCCTATTCTCAATGAGTCTTTCCACTGGAGGAGCAACTTCATTATTGTGTGCCATAAAATTTCACAGATAGATAGTCTTGGGACACATCTTTACATCTCTATGGACAACCAAATGCCAAGGACAGTGGATCAAGTGGTACAGTGATGGAGAGGGATATGACAAAGCTGTCCTATTGGCACAGCTATTGACAATGGAGTACCAACTGAAGGACATTACCAGTGAGCACCAGCATGCTGTCTGAGGACTGACACTCAAGAAACCAGTCATCATAGATGGATCCCTAATTTTAATGAATCTATAATTACTTTTAAGTATTTTAATGATGTTGTTATGGCTTGCATGGTTGCTATTTTTTCTGGTTTTCTTATTCTTGATTATACAGATATGTCTACTCTTATAAGACAGGCATAGCATATGTGAAAGGGACAATTGGTGACTCCCTTTTTAATTTCTACAAATCATTTGGGTTTCTAATACCATGACAGGAATGGACCCCATTTCTAAGTCAAAGTACAATTAAAATTCATGAAATTAGTATTGTTTCAATCTTTGATGTCAGCCAAAAGTGTTCTTTGCAGCACCCGCAATGTGCTCAGTAATGACTCCTGCAATTCGTATGGGGTTACATGGATTGTTAACATATCTAAATGAGATTGTAGATTATTTTTTTATAAGACCCATTGCTCATGTTTCCAGTGTTTTTCAGCCACTTTGGTGCCATAATGTTTGCACAATCCCAGTGCAACAATCTTGCCACATCATTATGCCTTTCAGTGTACAGTCCTTCTGCCATTAGATTGTCACAACCAGCAACAAGGTATGTGACTGTTTCCAGTTCAGTTTTAGAAGACTTACATTTGTTTGTTTCTCCCACATGTTCAATGGACTTTGTAAACCAGTGTGTACACAATCCACTATCTTGGGGCACCAATATTAACCTTTCATCTCTTGGTTTGAATTCGCCTCTCCTTAACCATTCCTGCATTCATTCCTGACCAACATGAGGTTCATCCAGAAGTTTGGTCCTTCACCTTATATTCTTTTTGTTTTTTGGCACATTCAGTTGCTGCCTGATTTTTATCTACTTCTGGTTTGATTTCCATTCCTGCTTGATGGCAATATGCTTCTGCTAGATTAAGCAGGGAAGTCATCTTAGATTTATTCTACTCATGTTTCAAAACGTTCACTACATTTGGGTCTTGTGAGTTCCGTCGGTATGTGTGGAGTCCCACGATTGCAGATCTATACATGTAATCAGTTTCAAGGAGGCCCATCCCTCCTTCAGAATGGGGAATATATATTCTTGGTATGTACTGATTTTTATAAATCATTTGGTGAGTATGAAACATCCTTCTTGTTTTCCTAATTAATCTATCCAACACTTTTTGGGCCAGTCAATCACTCCAAAACTGTAAGCTAGGACAGGAAGAGCAAATTGTTTTATAGCTTGAATTTTGTTCCTAGATCTCAATGCTGTTTTCAGGATTAATTTAAGTCTTCTAAAGTATTCCTTACTAAGTTTATATATGTATATATGGCTCTACTTTGTTTGATAGAAAACACATTTCACTGAAACTCATTTCATCAAAGCCTCATTTCACTGAAAAAGAATTGCCTGAGCACAATTCATTGAAAGCTCACATCACTGAAAACTCATTTGACTGAAACTCTTTTCAGCTAAACAGGTATATGCCCTGTTCCCCACTCTAGTGCAATCCTGGAGTTAGTAAAGGGGGTGTGGGGGTATGGAAGATTTGCACAATACCATAAAAAGGCTGCATTCCCAAACTCCAGGGATTGTGCTATCTTGCAATTCACCTTGGTTAACAAAACAGATGGTTGACATGTATGAGATCAACAATCCCTGGGGTGGGGAATATGTCCCTATCCATGGGTTTGTGCTATTTTGGAGTTAGTATATATAGTTAGTAGATGGAATGGGAACACAGTATTTTTGTTTTGCATTGTCCAAAATATGTGTATATTTATGCATTGTACTGTTGCTTTGTTTTTAAAATTTTAATTCAAGGTTTCGAGTACTATTGTAGTCTGACTATACATTTCTGCATGCACTGAAGTGTTGCTTTTTTTTTTAAGATTCAGTTCAACGTTTGAGTGCCACTGTAGTCTTGTGTATGTAGTTTTTTTAATATGGAGTTGGAATTTTTTCAGAATTTTTTTTCTGATTTAATTGTTTGTGTGTTCTTAATGAATTTGTTAGGGTGAGCTATTTTTTTTTCTTGTCAATATAAGAAAGGGATATCTATCATGTTTGCTGTTCATTTATTGTGGTTGTTTCATCTGACATTGCATGGAGATCAGGTGCAGTTTTTAAAATATTTCTTTGTATTTGAATTAAGAGAAATTATATGATCTTACTAGTAACAATGTGTTCAGTTTAAGAATAGTGCCTACATTTCTGCTTACATTTGAATTTGATGTTATTGGTGGAGTAGTAATGGTAGCCATCTTTTTGTATTGATTATTTACTTTTTAACTTCTTAATTAGTAACTTTGATAGGTAATGATATATTTCGGGGTTTTTTTCTGGTTAATACCTACTTGTCTGTAATATGTAGTACTTGGGTGAACTGATTGTGTTTGTTGGTAAGGCTGTTGTTTTCTCTGATTTAGTTAATTAATCTAACTGTTGAAGTGAGGTTCATAGATTCATTGTAGTTACTAAACATGCAGTTAAGGATAGCATTATGGAGACCAACTGAAATTCCCAATAGCCCCACAACACTGTCTGGTTAAGTGACGTGCTCAAGGTCACACATTAGGCAAATGAAGGCTGAGGTTATCAAACCCTGTACCATAGAAAGTGCCCTGCTAACAGCTCACAGCCTTGATCTTCTGCTCTGGCTGCCAGACTAGCAAATATAAATTGATGATCTGTGTAGAGTATACATAAAATATTCAAAAAAAGCAGGATAGGTGCTTGTATTTCACCCCCAGTATGTCATGTATCAACTGTCACTTGATAATTTTATTTTATTCATCATAAGCCAAATTAACAACTAATAGTAAAATAAGAACAAAAAGCATGAATGCTCCATGGTCAGTGCAAACCACGCCATATTTATTTAGAACAGGTAAATTTATCTGTAACTATTAGACATCTTCAGATAATAGAAAGGAAGTGATACACTGCTATTTAAAAACTTTTGAAATCACATGACACTTTTGTGACAAAAATTTTAAAACAGCAATGTAACTAAAATACAATAAAAGCATTAATGTTAAAAAAGGAACAAAATTATTAAAAAATGCAGCAATTTTTATAACAGTACAAAAGAATAAAACCATTTAAGAATATTGCTCATAAATGCGTAATAATGTATTTTAAAACCTGCTAACATTGGTAAGCTTTTAATTTCAGTAATCAGGTAATGGATAGAGTTCAGTTAAGTCCTGGGGTATTATGTGCATTAAGACGTAATTACCATAACAACTCTTTTTTTCTGTAAAACTACCCCCCAGGGACCCCCCCCGGGGTTGATATCAAGCTGATCTAACACCACAAATTTAAAACAATGCTCTGGGCATTCACTTAAATGTTTAAACAGGACATTATTGTCATTTTTGTTCTGATGGCATACAAATGTTCATAAATTCTGTCAAGATGCGTTCAGTCTTTCCTATGTAGAATTCTGAACAGTTCTGACACAGGGCCACATAAACAACCCCTTTAGACAGACAGTTTTGTCTACCATTAATATACCATGTTTCATTTTTTACTACAACATGATTAGCACACAAGATGTCTTTACAAAACTTGCGTGATCCACATTTAAACATAGCTTTCATCATACCATTCTTGTTTCTTTTAAATGATGATTTAAGCATATTTTTCATACTAATACCCTTCCTATAAATGACTGACATCACTTTAGAAAAGTTCTTCCTTAAGTTTGTGCTGTCATATGCTAATGCCCAATTTTTATTCAACATCCACCTAATGAATTCAGTGTCCAATGAAAAAGTGGTAATACACCTACAGGTATACAGAATTTCATTATCAGTTGCCCCAGGGTCTCTAATATCAGTAAACACAGTTACATACTGGTTCTGTCCTAAACAATCCAACAAGATAGGATAGTCAAAATTAGACCTCCTCTTACAAATCACCTCATTAACAGAGTTGTTAATAAAGGTCTCGGTGTAACCCCTCTTTAAGAACATATTTTTAAGTGTCTCGGATTCTTCAACAAAGTCATCAAAAAGTGTAACCATACATGTCGCTCTGACAAACTGGCCCTTAATGACAGCTTCTTTTAGTTGGGTGGGGTGGGAGCTGAACTAATGATGGAAAGAATTTGACTAAGTGGGTTTTTGGAAGATCTTAGCTATTATGTTTTTTGTCCTATCCTTCAACAATTTTATATCCATGTATGAAATGGTATCTTCTCCTCCTTCATACATGAAATGTAGGAAATTGGTGGTCTGATTAATGAATTCTATAAATGTAAATCTTATCCACACCATCCTTCCATATAATAAATATATCATCTAGGTACCTCATATAGAGGTAGCAGGAATCCTTGAAGGCACTACTAAAAATGTAGTTTTTCTCCCATTCTGCTAACACCATGTTAGCATAAAGGGACCCCCAAGGATGAGCCCATGGCTACATCCTTCTGTTACAGGAAAAACTTGTTCTAAAGTACTATCAAATTGTTATGCAAGACTAAGTCCAAAATTTGAGTTTATGGGTTTACTCTGTCTTGAGATAGTTCAGCAAAATCTTGTAAGAACTCAGTAAGCCACTCTAATCTTACGTCGCGTGGAATAACTGTATAGTGGTCCTTGACATCTATCATCAGAAAAAAAGCAGATTCATTAAAAGTGCTGTTGTTATATTTTTCCAAAGAGTGCCAAGAATCTTTACATAAGTAGTCAATACTCTGCACATACCTCCTTAAATGGTGGTCTAAAAATTTCATCAAAGAAGAGGTAATAGAACATCTGGCAGCTACAATAGGTCTCATAGGTGGGTTTCTCTTATCCTTATGGACCTGCAGTATGCCAAATAGTGTTGGTATCGTAGGGTTTCTGATGAACAAAAAATTGTGTTCATTAACATCATTTGTCCCTGTGTTAACATATCATATAAAGCTGAGTGTATCTTGTTGTACACAGTATTAACCTCATTCTGACACTTGACCCCATACATTTTTTCCACATACTGTATATTGTCTATTAGGACTACCCCACACCCTTTGTCCAGCTTCATTACACAGACATTAGCTAACTTCAATTCATTTATTATATCTAACTCACTCCCAGTGATGTTGGAAAAGCTCAGCCCAGCACTACTAAGTATGTTAGATCGGAGATCCAATTCACACATTTTTTCGAAGATGTTTAATATAGGGTGCAGGGATGGGTTACAAATACTGGCCAGTTTTAAAATGGTCATTGTTTAAATTTAAATTATTACCAAAAAACAACCTTAAATTCAATTTTCTTATATATAGTTTTACATCCATGAGAGTCTCTGCTAAGTGGGATCTCCTTCCAACATCAATACAGAAACTTTTTGATAAGAATTCAGCATGTGATTGTTGAATACAGAAAGAACTGTAGTTAAAAACATTAAAATCACTGGTATAATTACTTACTAGACAACATTCAAGGCCTTCAGAAACATTGGTGCCTTGGGTCATCTCTTCCATCCTTTCCTCCTTGTTGCCACTGACCATCCCCCCATATGGAATTGGGGGGACGGGTTGTTGTAATTTCAGCCTGACCAAAGTCCTCTCTGGGCATGTTATTTGCCCTTCAGTCTTTCCACTGATGAAGTGGTGCAACATCCAATGGGGATTCATGTGGAAATTGCCCACCCTGAAGTAGCTCATCATTGGGCCCTATGTTATGGTCTACTGCCATGCACTGGTTAGTCTCATAAGACAGTCTGTTACCCCATTCCTGTGAGGGATGGGGTTTTGGATAGGCTTTGTTGTCAGGATATTCAAGCTTGTCCCTCTCAAATTTCCCTTGCTTCCTCTCCTTTATTTTGTTGATTTGAACATCTCTTGGATGGCAAATACATCCATGTTGCACTTTAAATTGGTCATTTGTCATGTCCTCCATTATTGCTTTGTCAAGAGAACTGATGTCACTCATAAGTCATATGTCAATTTTTCTAGTGCTATGTTTTGCTAAGAGTTACATCAATTCATAACCATGCTTATTAAACAGCTGCAATAGTCATTCTGTAAGGGGGAGCTCATTATTAAAATGCACCTGCAATGTCTGATACAGTACATGAATGCCTTAATGAATTTGAATATAAATTATTGAAAATTCGTAAGCTGCAGCGTGAGAATGCCTATCTAATAGAATCCATCAAGGCTAACAGGGTCCCTAAAGAACTTAGGGTCTGGAAATACCCAGCCAGGTTCCTTTAGTTAGGAAGGTTATGTGGGAGGGCATGTTAGTCATGTTAGTCTGGGTATTACTGTCTGCCTCTGCCTTTGTCTGTCAGAGACATGAGGGCCAAATGTAGGGTGAATTTCTGATTTCCCATCCATGGGTCAAGGTTACGCTTAAATAGGGTTAGGGTTGGACTCTGCTTCATATGGATAGGGAGTTTGTTCCAGAGCACAGGGATCTTTTGAGACACATCTGTCTCACATACCTGTTATTTATGTCACAAACAAAATTTAAATCCTTAGATCTCGTGGTTCTGAGCTGTTTATTTTGTAGATGTGCAAAAGGTCCATCAGTACTGGATCTGAGGATGCCTTGTATGTCTGTGTATATAGATCATTTCACATGATTTATATACACAGAGGGGAAAAAAAGATGGCTATAGAAAAAAAATATGAACTGGTACTTTGATTAACAATGAGATATATAAGAATAATGGTGAAGGAATATGTTTAGGGAATCCCCTGTACTGAAAAGATTGGCTATAGCACAGATACACATATTGAAGCACATAGGTAGGTAGAAGAAGCAGTAACTAGGAATAGATCTGTACTTTCATTTAGGACACATTTACTACGGGGATATGAAGCAATCTGCTGCAACATTTAATTACTTCAGTGAACTGAAATTAATGATATTACTTAAAGCAATATGCAATGCCACAGAGATGACTTGAATAATGAACAGATGTGAGGATAGCCAAGAGGCACGGAGGGGGGTCTAGGTGGAAAGTGTAATACGGAAAAGAATGTATATCTCTTAGTGGTAGAAGTAACTGGAAATGGATTAATAATTGCATTCAGGTATTTGTCCATTGCTTACTGAATCCTCCACACAAAACCTCACTGATCAAGTGTCACCATGATAAAAAAGCAACTGCAATAAGACTGCAAAGTGGGCAGCCACAGTGGTGCAGCAGTTAGCATTGCCTGCTCACAGCAAGAGGTTCTCCGGTTCGATTCTTGCCTGGGGTGCCTTCTGTTCGGAGTCTGCATGTCCTCCCTGTGGTTGCGTGGGTTTCCTCTGGGTGCTCCGGTTTTCTCCCATATACCAAAGACATGCTGTAGGTGGATTGGACACTCTAAATTGGCCCTAGGTGTGAATGTGTGCATGTGTGTGCCTTCTGTGGATGATCAGGTGCCGGGCTGGCAACTCAACACTGTAAAACACCACTGACAATCATGAGCGGACAGGTGGTCTGCTGTGGTGACCCCTAACTGGGAAAAAGCTGAAAGAAGAAGAAGAAGACTGCAAAGTAGGACCAAAACCACAAAATTACACAAAGCCCTTAGAATACCTAGGCTCATTTTAACCATTAATGATCTAAGGGGCTGCATTTGAGAAGCAGTATACATATTTGATCCTTTACAAAATATTTTTATTTTTAAAGATGTAGAATAGAAATGTGCTTCATTTGATATTTCACTGATTGGTATATCCTGAAAAATTGGAGTGTTCAATGGTGACAAAACAGTATGGATCATGGAATGAGGCAACTATTTCTACAGTATTTGTTGATTAGGGAAACTGCAGGCCTTACCAGGAACATAGCATAGATCTTAATCTGTGCTGTAGATGTTTTGATATTTGCAATACAGTGTATTTTAGTTATACATACAGTAAGAAATATGAAGTCATAATTCTGGATTTCTGACATGACTGTTGGTTTTCTTGATTTAATTAATTAAGTTAACTAAGTCCTGACAACAGTGTTAGACTATGTTTCTGATTAAACATTTAGCCATTTTAAATAAGTTGCCACAAATTTTCAACACATTTCATGAGCCGTTGCTGATGGCATAATGTGATTTTATTTCACCCACGTATCCAAATTTTAATTACAAGATACTGTGAAAACTTTCAGTAAAAACACAATAGAAGATCACTGCTGAAACTCCAAAGCTCCAAGAATTTCAAATAAATTTATTACCAAGTTGATCGCTTTTGTCTTCTTCTCACTAAATTTTGTCAGAAGTAAAAATTAACATGTAAATAACTCATTTTGTAATATTGATAACAAATCAAATGATCAAAAAGAAAAGGCTGCTGATACTCACAATAACACTTAAAATAGATAGTAAATACAATACTTATGACAAACTATCAATATAAAATATGTATATATAAAATAATTATTTAAAAATAGATTTACAGCTTTACTGCCCTTAGTTGTAAAACAGAACTTAATGAAATGTTTTACATTAATATGAAGTGCATTATCAGCTACAAGTCTAACTTGGGTTGAAAAAAGACAAAGGCATTCAGCAAGTTTGTAAACGTACTCAAGTGAGCTTTGGAGTTTGAGTGGTGATCTACTGGAGTGCTGTTTTTTTCTTTTAGTGAAAATTTTAGGTTAATGGGTGTTTCCTAGGCTAACGACCACAAGGGTGTTTTTAAGCCTAGCCATACATCCCAAATTTCTGATGAGTTCTGATATCCTTGATAAATGTAAGCATGGTGCTGGGAGATGAACCATTTACAGGTTACCTGTTTGCATCAGACATAGGTGCCAAACCAGGGATGAATTTCAGGTTTCCCATCCAATTGTCCAAGTTGCACTTGAATTGGATTAGGGAGGAACTCTGCTTCATATGGATGGGGAGCCTGTCCATAGATGGGGTAGACTCTGGGATACATACCTATCTCTCCAGCAGGTCCTATTTATTTCACAGGCAAGGTTTAAGTCTTTAGAATGGGTAATCGTACTGTTTGTTTTGTGGATATGCAGGAGGTCCATCATAGTGGGGTCTCACAATGCCCTCTATGCCAGGCATATAGGTCCCCTCAAAAGCCTGTAGGAGACAGAATACAGGGATAGGGCCTTGAGGCAGTCTGCATAGGACATATTACTTATGCTCTGTATTCTTTTAGTGAAGAACCTCTGTGGACGTTCCAGTTGTTGGATATGCCTAGTTAGGTACATACCAAAGGGGCCATTGTATTCAATGACAGGTCTGATGAATGTTGAATACAGTGGAACAATAACTTCTTTGGACTTAGATGCCATACCTTTGTTTTTAAGTTGTGCAACATAAAATGATTTCCTCACTACTGTGATGATCATAGGCTCGATTACTATCTATGTGTGTCCCTAAGTCCCTGACTACTGGATCAACTCTAAGGGGTGTGTTGTCAATATGATAGTTACCAGGGATGGATGACTTCCCAAACAATACTATTATGCATTTCTTGGCATTTAGTTTTAGTTAATGACTCTGACACCAGTTGTTTGTGTCAGCCCCTACTGGAGAACATTTGTGTCAGTACGAGATTCAGTGACAGCTCCTAATTTGCAATCATCTGCAAATTTAGTCAGCCAGAGCCCACTGACATTGGCCTTGACTTCTGAAAAGTAAATGCCAAAAAGGAGCGGTCCAAGGACTGATCCCTAATGGACTCCACTTGTGACTGGCCTCTTTGTAGAGGTGGACTCCCCAATTCTAACTTCCTGGGTCCTGCCTGTGAGCCAGTTGGCTATCCACTGTGTGACATACATGTTTGTACCTAACCTCTTGAGTTTGTCAACAGTGCTCGAGTGGGGTATTGTTATTGCTATTATTTAGTTTACATGGGCTCCCAATTCTAATTTCAAGATTCAGAAGTGCAAGCCCTAAAATGATGAAAAAAGAATGAAAATACATAAAAACAGCTGATGTTAAATCTTGTTGTTCTTCTTTAAAGCTGTTTTTTTGTTAGGGGCAAGCCCTCACCCCTGAATTCACATATTCCATTTCTAAGATTAGCATACCTCAGAGAAAGGGAATACTCCAAGAAACAGAAATATTGAGCTTGTCGGACCTGATGTATGTAAAGTCACATTTTTACGTACTGAGTCTCTCTATTCTGGGACTTGTAGTAATGAGTGCATGAATATCAGATGGCTACTGCATGTGGGTGTGTGTGTGCCTATGTATCCATGTGTGTGTATGTAAAGATATGTGTGTGTGTGTGTATATATGTATATATATATATATATATATATATATATATATATATATATATATATGTATATATATATATATATATATATATATATATATGAAAATACTTACTTGTGCTTTCAGGCCAATAAACCTAAAACCCACTAGCTGTAGTCATACTTTACCCCTTTTTTTCCTGAGCTCATTACTACAGTGTAAGTGAATTGGTTGGTCATACCTCAGAAACACAGATCTTAAAAACAAGCCTGATGTTAAAAACATTTTCATAACCAAAAAATATTCCCCCAAAGTCCAAATCAAATGGCATAAAGGTGACACAGACAAACCATTTAGTAAAATCTACAAGACAAAACCTAGCAAAGCTAGATTTTTTACTAAAAATGTAAGTGATTCCTTAAACCTCCTGTTGTAGTGGCCCATGGGATATATGCAATGACCCATAAAGAAAGACCGATGTTTGCAATAAAGATAAATCTGTATAATCAGCCTACTTTTGTATAAGTCCTAAAAATTCCCGTAAAAAATTACCAAGGTTAAAATTTTAGACACATTTGCAATCTAGATTTGTTACTGAGATGCAAGTTATGTTGTGATTATATTAAAACATCCAGGTTCTCTAGGTTTATTGTGCATTTATTTATTAGTGTATGCCTATTATAGTTAAGTGAGCTGGAACATGGAACTATTTAAAGTAACAATTACTAGCAGTCAAGTGGATTCAAAATAAAGTATATGTCACAAGCATAAATACATTATTAACAGTCATTTCCTTACCTCATATTGATAGAAGTAGGTATTACCAGAGTATTCTCACCAAAAAAAGAAATCTTTTATTATGCAATTCAAGAGGAATGTAGACATTTGGCTTTTATGTTGATAGTGGGACTGAATTTCACATTTTGGGTCTGAAACTTAAAATTGCATAACAATCATGAAACTTTGAGTAAATAGACCTTTCTGTCTTCTCACAGTACTCAGGACTTCTGGTGTGCATGTTAGATGTCTCTTTTAGGAGGCCTTTAAAGTATCATATATACTACTTAGGGGTATTGTTCATGTTTCTGTTATATTTACTAATTCATGTTAACCATTATATTAATCTGAACTTTAACCTTAGTTCTTCTTTTAGATCAGCTAACTTACCTTATTTTGTTCTTTTAATTAGTAAAATGCTTAGTTATTCAGATACTTGAAGAAATAAAATAATTTAAGGATGTCTCAGGTGAGTCAAGTGTAAGTGAAATTATGGAAGAGAAGTCATGATCTGGATTTATATTGGGAATAACTGTAGTTTTCTTATAATACTTTGTTATAATGGTAGTACTTTAAGCTCAAAATGCAGAAATATCAACAATTCATCCTTTCTATGATAGGGAGAATTACATATACATCTGCACATTTTAGTTAGTGCAACTCAAAGTATTTGCAAATTAGATACAGATGTTCTGTGATGGAGTCTGGACTGCAGGGTAGAAATAGGAACAGTAGATCTCCAGCACACATCCTTAGAAAACTCTGAATTTGAAGGGAAGGGATTAGAATAAGGCTTCATCAAATTAAATGTTGAATAGTCAGTCTGCAAGATTGGTTTGGAACCATCTCATAACCTTTAAGTCCATGTTGTGAGTCTACAGTTGAGTACACGTTTGTGAGGAACTATATCAAATGCTTCTATCAGAGAGATAAAAGTAATTTTAGATAGCAGACTGTGGTCCATGATTTTGAAAAATTCAATCTTTTAGGGGAAAGCAAAGTGGTGGTAGTTCTATGTCCTCTGCTTATTACATTTTTTAAAATAATATTGAGAAGGAAAAAATGCTTCATTCAACATTTTGGAAAGTAAAACTGCAGAAAAAACGTTCTTTAGAAATCATGTAGCTTTTTTAGATTAACCTTATGGAAAGGAGTGATGGCTAACGGTTTCTAGGGATGAGAAATTCAAGCATATTGTAAGGAAATCTCAACAATATGATAGACAAGAAATTTGATAAAGACACTCATGCCATTAAGAATTAAGTTTAAGTGCCACCTGATCCTGATGGGCTATACATGGGGATAGCTCAAGCCATTGGTGAACTTCCTTTAGAGTAATTCTTTAAAAGGAACAAGAATCCCTAGTAAAAAGGACTAACAGTATCAGATAAAGAGGATATCTGTTGCTTATTCAGCTTCAGAATAATTATAGTATGTTGTTTACTCTGCCAGTCAGATTTCTAAGTTCATGTCAGGACATTTTAGGATATTTCACAAGTAAAATTTGATGTGTTGTCAGTCTCACCTTTATTCTCACTGACATGGCTAAGTTTATTACAATTTTTATATTTATTCTCATATTTCTATTATTTATACTTAGTTGTTATCTTTTGCAACTTCTTCCCTTTGTCCTTTAGCAGATCTATTAATTCAACCTTTTACTTACTACAGTTAAATACAAAAATTGTAATAAAATTGTAATAAACTTAGCCCTGTCAGTGAGAATAATGGTCGAGATTGGCAATACACATGGAATGTTATGGTAAGGACATTTCTTCTTCTTCTTTTTTTTTTTTTTTTGATATGGTGATATGCCTTTTTCTCCTTTGTTTTCTTCATTGGTTCCTAGTAAGATGTAATCAGACCGCGAGGAGGCTTAACAGTGTGATATAGAAGAAAACCATGTCTACCTTCTTAAAGAAGTGGTTGTGTGAATTTCAGATCTAATCCAAAGATAAAGAGCTATCAAAGATTTTCTAAACTGCTATTGACGAATGTTTTTTCTTAAATGGAGTAATAACATTAACAATGTGATATACACATCTGCACAGTTATCCTGCGAGAAGACACTAGTCAAATTATTAACTGCTAGTCTAGTCTCTAGGAGAGCTGGTGAGCATTCAAACAAACACTTTAAATGTTTAAGATAAAATTGTTAAGATAAGCTAAACAAAAGTAATCTGTGCAATGGCTTTCAGAAGCTGCAATAGCTAACAACTTACATAATCCATACACCTTAACAATATGCACCAGTCACTGTTTTCTTGGCATTATTTTACATTTTTCAGTATTCATGGTTTTATCTCTTTTCTTCTTGGCATTGAGATTCAAATTTAGATGGAGACAGTGCTATTTGCCCAACCAGAGTTTGGTCACTTACCCAGAGCTTATGTCTGTTGTGGACTTGTATGTGTCTTCCCTGGTTTTAGGACATGGCCATGAATAGTAGCTGCAAAGTATATTGAAGCAAGTTCTCTGATATTTTACTGGAATAAATAAAACCTGGTCCAGGAATAGATTATTGAATCTATTTGTGAAAGGGGAGAAGCAATCATGAGTAACAGATATACCTTGTGACCACATTTTGTATACATTTCATTTTGAAGGGATGTGATAATTGTATTTGCACTATCTAGAGCCCTTTATTAGTAGAGAAGAAAAAAGAGGGGAGGAGCTATAAATTTATTTATTTTTTTCTCTTTTGAGTGAATTTAAATATCATGGGAGGAGGTATTCCATGTATGACTTAACATTTAATACGTATTTTCATTGACTAAGGTGAAAAGTTTATTTTTTATTGAAGATAAACTGGAACATCTTCTTGATATGCAGCTTTTGAGATTTGAAAAATGGGGGAAGTTACATGTAGTAATTTATTTTTGGTATCAGTAATGTCAATTTGCTGTCTTAACAGATTTGACTAAAATAGTATAAGAAATAGTTTAGTGTTCAATATATAATTTGGACAGTTTGATGCAGCTGTCATAAATGACAGAAATAATGTTTTAAATCAGGTTAATGAGATTTATGTGAGCAACTGTGTATATTTTTGCTCAATATCAGATCTCAAAGGTTTGACCACTCACATAATTAAACAAATAACTGAATATCTGAACTGAACATTCAAATGCAAGCTTTTATTATTAAGAGTAGGCAGTTGCATAGAGTTTGTTACTATCTAAATCTAACAAGTACACTTGAACACATCTGAATAAAACTGATTACAGACATTTTAATGTTTATCATATTTAAGTGAATGTTTAATCAGAGCTGTGATAATCAAGCGCAAACACTTTGTTCCACTATTACATTTGCGAGCTCCCCTTCTCACGAGACATAACAGAATGTGCATGCTTGATGTTGTACCTTGGAAACACTATCATGCCTGAAAATATTTTACTAGTTTTAGTGGTTTTACAATGTAATCTGACTTGGTGATAAATTGTGTAATAAGCTTCATGCTGCATGCAAGGGAAGACAAAATAATGATTTATTTTATGTGTCTAAATGCTTGAAAGTATAGTATTGTACATTACATATGATTATACTGAGGTATCAGCATAAAAGTATAGAAGTGCTAAAGTACAAAAAAAAAGTACTTTTTTTGTAGTCTCTTTCACAAGCCAGCCAAGGTAGTGGGCTGTGCTTAGAGGATACTTGTATGCTATTAACAGCAGCTACCCAAGTATAAGTTCTATAAGCAAAATAAATGATGTCATTAAGATTTATACATTAGCACATATTATTAGGCAATATCATTATTCCTATATACTAGCATAGTTGTTTTGTATTTGTTTATGTTGTACAATATTAAAAGTCTAAAAATTAAAAGTTGTATCAGAATGTTTATTAGAAAATGTATAAAATATATATAAAAGCTGGTGAATTTAAAAATCTAATAAAAGCTAGTAAGCCATCAATTTACTCAAGTAATTCCACAATTTGGTTGTCTGGCATTGTAGAATTTGTACAAAGATGTTAAAGATTTAAAATTACCATATTAAAATGTGATGAGCCACAAAAAGTCATGGTTTAAACACTATCATGCAGTGTTAAGGGTAAAATAAAAAGGAAAAAGACAGGTTGTACTGTGACCGATATATTGCAAAGTGTAGCTTATAGAAACAGACAACGTTCAGTGCATCCTTTTGTTTTATACAGTAATATAACATAGTAACTAAGTTATTGTTTGTTTCTGTTTTTTTTTTCAGTTTAGCAGAGCATTGAGTATGCAGTGGAACCATCTTTATTCAATTCAGTTGCACCACATAACCTTTTTGGTGGTTCTTGTAAACATAGTTGTGTTAAAATAAAAGCATTCTGAAAGAAGAGGCACTGTCAAAACAATTGGTAGCATACTATGAAACAAGACTACAACCAGTGGTTTAAAAAAAAACAGTAAGAAAAGCGAAAGAAATATATCAGCACCTGACTCAGTTTTAGACATTGACTTGAGCAGGGCAGGCATATAACTATCTAACAGGACAACCAATTCTCAGAATCCAGAGAACTAGGCAAATCATTTGGTAATGGCAGTCTAGAACATGGTAACTTACAGAAAGATACAGAAGGCATAATGAAAAATAAGTATGGGGCTTCTTTGAAGCACAGAATACTTGATTAAATACTTAGCTTGGAAATGAAACCATTAGGAATCAGTAATGGAGGAGAAGCTAGAGTTAACTAAGACCAGTTTTTCTTTACACATCCTAGATGAGCCCTTGGAGAATGAAAAAAAAAAACATATTTGACATTTTCAGCCCGTCTTTTTGATACTATTAATAGTACCACTAATCTTGTATGTCACATTTCAATTCAGACACTTCAGAATTTACTATATTGGTTAAGACTAAAGAAAAGAATCATGATATATTATCGGTGATGTAATAAAATACCAGAACATTTACCCAGAGGCCAGTATTCTTATACAGCAGGTGATGATATTTAAAACAAAGGCAAAATTAGATGAAATTGCTTTAAGGCTTTGCAAATACAGTTAATAAATGGTAGCTGTAACCTCAGGTGATAAACATTTGGACTCAGGGAAAGTATATATGTATGTATATTTGTATGAATGTTTGCATTTATTTACTGATATTCCTTAACTGGTGGTAGAAGGCTGATCCAGACAGACCATTTTCAGGTTCAACATGGGTGAATGAAAAATATATCACAAGGATGACATTTTTGCACCAGAATTACAAACAAGTAATTCCAAGTTGAACAATTGAATAAGGACTTAATGATAAACCAGATTTACAGTAAAATGTAAATATAGACACAGATAAAATGCAGTTACAAATAGTAAATACATTTAGCTTACATGACAATGAAATTGTTACAGTGTTTGTGGATATACAATCATTTTAGTAAGACATTTACAATATGCATAATTTTGCATGGAAGGTGAAGTAAGCAATAACAGAAAAGAGTAAACATATAGGAGAATCAGAGGATAGTAAGCATTAATAGGCAGGAAGGGAATTTTTGAGGAACAGTGAATTGTTTTTTAATGTTACTTTTGGGTTAAGTAGTGAATAATTTAACCAGTGGTGTTTACAGTGTCAATGAAAAGGTAGAATAAGTCATTTGGGCATTTATAATTTACATGATGCTATGAAGAAGTGAAAGAGCAGAAGGGGTGGGCTGTAGAGATAAAAGAAGGTTCTGAAAAGGATGCAAGTGGTAATAGAAGGAAGAAATATTATGGTGCTTTAGCAGGAGAAAAAGAGGCTGCTTTGAGTAATGTAAAAAAAAATCAGAATTGCAATATGATTTAGGCAATAAATGATATTGTAAAGAAACCGATGTAAGGGAAAAGCACAGGAAGGAGCAATTAAATTCAATAGAACCATAGACAACATGTAGAAAATCTGGGTATAGAAGTGAGTCACTAGTATCATGTAGATGAAGGACAAGAATGGAAAATGTATAAAAGAGTATTAGAAAGAGGGAATCAGAACTGGAATATATGGTCATATTGTAAGATCACAGGTAATGACAATGGGGAAATATTATACACGTAATGCAGAGATAACAATTGACACAGCACACAGCATATTGGGAAACATGCCAAGTGAAACTAGAGTGCAGCTCCCACAGAGGAGATAGAGATCAACAAAAATAGAGAAATAAACTGAAAAGGCTGAAGGGAATAGTGAAAATATAACAGCAGAGTTAGTAAAAACTGATACTTGTACTGAGCGCACCTTGCTGAAGACTACAAAGGTGCCAATTTTTTTTTTTGAAAATCTGGTTAATTTCATTCTTGGAAGTGTAATGGTAGGTGTTGGAAGTGTAATGGTAGGCCCGGAAAAGCATATATAACAGGATGTGGTTAACTGTAGAGTTTATGATACAATAATTGGCAATATATATATATATATATATATATATATATATATATATATATACATATCTATATATATATATATGTGTGTGTGTGTGTGTATAAACATAGGAAAGCTTTCAGGTTGTGTGGGTGGGAAGCAAGAAATAAGGCTTGTCTTCAAATGAACTATGAGGATGCAGGGGTAGAATTACATAGGAAGGATGGGACAAATGTATTCTTCCTATTTAACATACCAGTATTAGAAAAGGAGACCTTGACTGCAATGTAGCAAGACCTGAAAATGTTATTTTAAGCTTTTTCAGAGAGGCAGTTTATCTATGATGATATAAGGTGGATCTATGATGATATAAGGTGGGCTAACATAGCAAAAACAATTTCACAGGGTGATATATGGAGCAATAGACTATAATATCATGGTTTTAAAAAGAGTAAGTCTCAAACTGAATAGAATGAAAATATACCTAGTTGGGTAGAAAGAAGAAATTGCACAGTGACTTTTCAACATTTTGACTTTAGTTATTCTGACATACACTCATATATATGTACACATGGATTCACTTTATATCCTCGAAATACTGAAATATCGAAATGCAATATGTCGAGGCTATAAAGTGGAAAACTGAAAAGAATGAAAACTCAGAAGCACGGAATTCTAAATCTCGCATACTGGAGATTTTGAATTACCGCTTCTGGTGTACACAAACACACACCTACCTCCCCACACACAAACACAAGCTTTGCCATGTTGGGGGCTGGGCCCCCAACCCCCCAATTAAATATTTTAACTCCGTGGTCACACTGCATACAAAAACACACAAAACACCACCACACAAGCTACATTCTCCTTGCACACACATATCACAGTAACAAAAAACACCAACACACACCACAGCCCCTACCCAAACACATACACACTTACCTGAATTCATAACCACAGTGAAACATCAGAAGCACTAATTCCGGTATGCGAGATTTTGAATTTCACGCTTCTGAGTTTTTGTTCTTTTCAGGTTTCCACTTTATGGGCTCAAAATACTGAAATTTGATATTTCATTATTTCGAGCTTCTAAAGTGAATCCGTACACATACATGTATGTATATATCTATATAGATGTATGTATGTATGTATATATATATATATATATATATATATATATATATATATATATATATATATATGTAAAAGTATCTATACATATATATGTATGTGTGTGTGTGTGTGTGTGTGTGTGTGTGTGTGTGTGTATATCAGAAATGTAGTTAGCAAAGCACTCAAGTAAAAGAAATAAAACAATATGGGAAGGTGTGCTAGGCACTGCAAACATTGGTAAAGGAAGTTTTGAGATGAAATGTGAACATCATAAGAAAGATCACATTTATGGGGAATAAGACATGGAAGCAATGGTCTGGAGGGATTGTTATAGTAAAAAACTAGAACACAGCAGCTATTTTATTCACAGAAAAAAAAATCTACAGATTGGTTGTGTTACACGCACAGGATAGCCCTCAAGAACACAGAAGAACATAAAAACAAATAAGGGTATAATGTCTGACTTGGATTATAATATGTGATCTTATTTATGTAAGTAATCTTGAATCTAAGCCAAAATATTAACTTTATAGTTTCAAAATTGTTTAGAAAATGGAATTTTCCAAACTTTTAAAATGCTGTAATTATCTTTCCTATTCATAAGAAAGGCAGTTTAGATGATCTCAATATATATATATATATATATATATATATATATATATATATATATATATATATATATATATATATGTATATATACCAATAACATGACAGGTAATTTATTTAAACTGTTAACCTCATTCATTTTGCAAGAATCAAAACCAGTTAAATTACTTTGCTTTATGCTGAGCACAGTTTGCTTATTTACCTGACAGAGTACAGATAGATGCATGTTTGGATGTATAACACATAATACCAGATTGTTAAATGTCTAAAAGCAAAAATACAGATGCTAAGTAATATTCTGCTATGTGCAGGAATTTGGAAGTAATGACTGAGGCCTTTGTTGGAGTCTATTCATACCGGCTATATGGCCTCTGGTTTCTTCTGTAGCTGTGGTATGGTAGAATGTAATTATTTTATTTTTAAGTCAATCCATAATGTACTGAAGAAGTATTATGGCTACTTAATTAATTTCCCATATGTGTTTAAGATATGAAATTAGACTAAGGCATGAGAAGACATTAGTGGCCAAACAAGTAGAAGTTAAATGGATTAGGCTAATGTAAAGTAAAATTATTGGGATGGTTAGGAAGAAGAAAGAATGATGGAAAGAGGAAATGTTAATGCATGATGGACTCCAAAAAAGCATTAATTACATGCCAAAATAGTATGGTTTAAAGTATTTGGATAGACATTTGATGAAATATACTATTTTAAGTTGTTCTTGTATTCCACACTTAAGAATATGTATATTAAGGTAAGACGGAATTAGGACTTACAACTGATTAAGGAATTTAGACTTTCAAAATTAGTTGTTGAGAGGCTTTGTCAAAATAACAATGTGAATATCTAAAATGTTTGAGGATAAGATACAGGAAAGAGTACTCTCTGGAGAAAAAAACTCAGGAAATAAAATATCTCATGTAATCGCCCATATAGCATGAATGAAGATGAAACATTTATTCCTAAATTAGGCAATTGCTCTTTGTATGAAAACAAGCAGGAATGCGTGTTAGCAATATTGTTTGGATATAAAAGGATTAATGGTTATTTTAAAAATATAACAAAATTTGTAGAGACGTTCTCAGTGTAAGAAGAAACTGTGGTAAGGGTGTTAGTTCAGACACACATTATCATGTACAGGGCAAGAAAAAAAAAAAGAAAAGCACATAAGAAAATTAATGCCAAATAAATTAATGGAATTGTGAAATTTGATGAGTTATTTGTGAAATATTAATGAATAAAATATGTGGTAAAATGTTTTTTGCTATTCAAAAGTAATGTATGTGTATGAGGCTAAGAGCAGCACATGATGGTGTTAATGATAGCATACTTTGTTAAACTTGTAAATTAAAGCTTGTACCAAAACACTAAATGCTATTAAACACCTTGTTCTGCTGCACTTGTGTGCATGTGTGTGTGTGTGTGTGTGTGTGTGTGTGTGTGTGTGTGTGTGTGTGTGTGTGTGTGTGGCTATGTAAGATGTATGTACAGCTTTCAAAGCTGTTGGGTTTCTGAAGCACTAACATGCCAACTGCCATTTGTGACACAGCATAAAACTCATTTATAAAATTAAGGTATATATATATATATACATACACAGTGTTTTTTTCATTTTGAAACATAATCACTGTCCACCATGTATTACAGTGGAAATCTGGATAGTGAGTAAAGGGATTATGGCTTTTGGGTTGCCATGTACTCCACTTGATGATGTTGGAGGAAGGACATGGAGATGTCTAATTCAAACTCTGGGTTATCATATATGGCTTTTGTAAACTAACCAGTTGGATTCAGTATCTGTAATGTTATGCTAGAGTTTGAACAGCTGACAACTGCTACTTTTAGAACTAACACTTCTCTCTAATCATGGTGCCAGGCCTCCAATTTTGGAAAAGTTAATAGTCTTTATAATTTTGATGAGAAATGCTATAACAGGGCTTAAAGGATGATTTGTGATTCTTAATATCTCTAGCTTCTGAGCCTGATGCAAGGTTTGATGATGAGGAAACTTATTTCTTTTTTTTTTCAAAACAGGTTTATTGTTTTAACATATAAGAGAAATATCATAACAATTTTATACAAGTAATTAAAAATAGGTATTATTATAATATTCAACAAAACAACTAAAGTATTTACAAAGACATCCACTACAATCAGATCAATTAATTAAACTAAAATACCATGCTATTGAAATTAAATTTTTTTAACAAATTTTGTAAATTATCCCATACAATAAAATAAGATGTTTTTCTATTTGTTCTAGTCCTAATTGTGTTTATTTCCATATGGCACACTATATTCATAACATTTTTAAATTCATTAAACGAAGGAGGTGTATCTGAAATCCAATTTCTAGTTATTATTTTCCTAGCCACTGCTAGAATAGACCATAACAAGGGAAGCTTAACCTTTTTAACACTTTGAGGTACAGGTGTGTTGAATAATATAAGAGATTTAGAAATAATGAAATTATCTGTAAAAAGAGAGGAAACTTATTTCTGATACTACCATTTACTATTGTAATTAGATAAGTACTACTGTTGCTTTAAGATGAAAGAGTACCCTGGGTTTGTTTCCTTGTCTTTGGATAATGCTAATGCCATCAATAAAATAAGGCAGAATAAGGTAAGGGATAATACTTGTTTGTGAATATGACAGAGTGCAAGGAATTTTATGATGTTTAAGTAGATTTTTGAGGAGATCAGTTAACATGTTAACACTGAAATGCCATAATAATTGAAACTGTATGGCAATCACATATCAGTGTAGGTTAAGCTATATAAAAAAGCCTCCTGTATACCACATAAAATGAATTCCAACTTCTTAACAGCAGGAATAGTTTACTAGACCTTTAGTTAGCATCTTAATTAGGCAGGTTAATTGGTAGTGGCAAAAGACCTCCAGTACCAAAAAACTAGGATGAGAAAGGAGGCAACAGGGTCACTGATTCAGTATACAATAAAACAAAAATAAGTAATGCTCTAAAAAGTGTTACATAGTAATGTTTTTTCTAAAAAGTATGATTATTAAATGTAATACATATATACATAATTGGGCAATGCAGTGGTGCAGCGGTTAACATTGTCGCCTCACAGCAAGAGGTTCTCCAGTTTAATTCTCGGCTGGGGTGCCTTCTGTGAGGAGTTTGTATGTTCTCCCTGCATTCTCCTGGGTTTCTTCCAGGTACTCTGGTTTCCTCCTACAATCCAAAGACATGCGTCTGGAGCTTTTCTCCCCAGGCATCCGCTAAAAATAGGATCTGTCCTAGTCAGACTTTCCCGGTCACCAAATGAGAAATAAATAAAATAAATAAATAAAAATATCATTGCTAGTAACTGAATGCTTCTATGTTAAACAGCATAACTGCTTGAAAATGAAAACTCTGAACTCCGTTACATTGTTGTGTAATATTTTACTGTTTATTAGATGAGTGCTGGGTTTTATCTTTGCTGTAATTTCATCATATAGAGTACACTATGAGCATGGCTGCTTCCCAAAGTACCATTAGTATAAGTCAGTATGTCAACTAGTAATCTGACTCCATTTGGATTATTTTTATACCATAGTGGAATTTTAAAGGTATGGAAATATGAAAAAGTCATACTGAGATAAGTTTCTGGATTTTTCTAAGCTGGTTTCTGACAGATTCGACTCACAGTATTTTCCAGAATATATGTTTAACTACCTACCTGGCAGCATAAACCTTGGCTCTAGATTGTCATTGTTGAAGTGACACCACAACCTCATGTGTAAAAATGGGAATAGGGGCTGTGAATGGATGGATATTTGTATAGCATAGACTGAATTAGAAGTGAAATTCATCTCAGTTTAGTTTTCTTAGAAGTCTTAATTTTTCCTGTAAGGTAGTCTACCACAGGGGAAGAAGTGCATTTGGTACATGCTAGTACCTTCATAATATAAGTCCTTTAGTATTTTCTTGATATAAGTGATCATAACATGGTAATGATAATAAGCACGATGTGCATGAAACACGGACTACAATTAGTAACAGAAATAATAATAATAATAATAAGTAGGATGTGCATGAAACAGGGACTACAATTAGTAACAGAAATAATAATAATAATAATAAGTAGGATGTGCATGAAACAGGGACTACAATTAGTAACAGAAATAATAATAATAATAATAATAATAATAAGTAGGATGTGCATGAAACAGGGACTACAATTAGTAACAGAAATAATAATAATAATAATAATAATTAGGATGTGCATGAAACAGGGACTACAATTAGTAACAGAAATAATAATAATAATAATAATAATAATAATAATAATAATAATAATAAGTAGGATGTGCATGAAACAGGGACTACAATTAGTAACAGAAATAATACTACTAATAATAATAATAATAATTAGGATGTGCATGAAATAGGGACTACAATTAGTAACAGAAATAATAATAATAATAATAATAATAATAATAATAATAATAATAATAATTAGGATGTGCATGAAACAGGGACTACAATTAGTAACAGAAATAATAATAATAATAATCATAAGTAGGATGTGCATGAAACAGGGACTACAATTAGTAACAGAAATAATAATAATAATAATAATAATAATAATAATAATAATAATAATAAGTAGGATGTGCATGAAACAGGGACTACAATTAGTAACAGAAATAATAATAATAATAATAATAATAAGTAGGATGTGCATGAAACAGAGACTACAGATAGTAATGGTAATACGTTGTTATGTCTTTTGGCTTTTCCTGGTTAGGGGTCGCCACAGCGGAACTCCAGTCCGCTAATGATTGGCAGTAGATTTTTACGTGCCGAGTTGCCGGCCCTGATGCACAACCTTCAATGAAGGTACGCTCATTCATGCATGCCTCCACACAGAAGATGCTCTAGCTGAGAATCAAACAGGACAATGTCTTACTGTGAGGCGACAACGCTACCGCAGCACCACCACCACAGCAATATAATAAATAATAATAATAAAAAACAGCAATAATAATAATAATAATAATAATAATAAGTAGGATGTGTATGAAACAGGGACTACAAATAGTAATGGTAATATAATTATTATTAATAATAATAATAATAATAATAATAATAATAATAATAATTAGGATGTGCATGAAATAATAAGATATGCATGAATCAGGGACTACAATTAGTAACAGCAATAATAATGATGTGCATGAAACAGGAACTACAAATAGTAATAGTAACAATAATAGTAACAAGTGGGATGTGCATGCATCAGGGAGTACAAATAGTAGTAGTGGTAATAATAATAATAATAATAATAATAATTAGGATGTGCATGAAACAGGAACTACAAATAGTAATAGTAACAATAATAGTAACAAGTGGGATGTGCATGCATCAGGGAGTACAAATAGTAGTAGTGGTAATAATAATAATAATAATAATAATTAGGATGTGCATGAAACAGGAACTACAAATAGTAATAGTAACAATAATAGTAACAAGTGGGATGTGCATGCATCAGGGAGTACAAATAGTAGTAGTGGTAATAATAATAATAATAATAATTAGGATGTGCATGAAACAGGAACTACAATAATAATAATAATAATAATAATAATAATTAGGATGTGCATGAAACGGGGACTACAATTAGTAACAGAAATAATACTAATAATAATAATAATAATAATAATAATAATAATAATAATTAGGATGTGCATGAAACGGGGACTACAATTAGTAACAGAAATAATACTAATACTAATAATAATAATGATAATAATAATAATAATAATAATAATAATAATAATAATAATAATAATAATAATAATAATAATAATTAGGATGTGCATGAAACGGGGACTACAAATTGTTAAAATTTATGTCTAGACTTTTAATTTTTAAGAATGATGACATCTTGGGTACTGTAGCTACTGTTGATGAGCCACTGAATCTATAAAGTGTGAATATTCAGATCAACTGAGAAATTTTTTAAGGTGTGTAAATTAACCTTCTAAATAAATTCACTTAATCCAAAATAAAATCACTTAGAAGACTGAAGAATACCTCTTATTCAGTTTAAAAAAAACTGCTGAGGTAAAAAAGATGTCTTCAAATATCATAGAGTACCATAAGTGCACTTAGGACATGTTTGTATTTAATTAATACCTGTTATCTAGACATCAGGAATGCAAAGAATAATGATTGTAATGAATTACCTCTACAAACTGAAAAAACTGAGAAACTGTTATTTATACAAGGCCAGTGTATCTTTTGGGAAGAGTTAGTGATAAGTCAGGCTGCTTTAAAAGAGATGTTATATAATCAAAATCAGCATATTATGGGCATCTTTAGAATCACTATATTTACTTATATCGAAGAATTATTTAACAAAAATAGAATATTAAGTTCTACACCTTACTTTAGATATATCTTTTGAATTACTTGAACATTTTGTCATTGCACTGTGGTATAATAGCATATTACATGGCCAGATAACATTCCTAATATTAATGAATATACAAAGAAATGTATTCATTCATTTAGTTGGGTCTTTAGTTGATTAGTTTAACAGTTTAGCTAGAAAGCCGATTATGTCACGCTGTGTTAGGTGGACTCTGAGCCCGTGTGTTAGGTGAG
This sequence comes from Protopterus annectens, assembly GCF_019279795.1. Lineage (NCBI taxonomy): Eukaryota > Metazoa > Chordata > Ceratodontiformes > Protopteridae > Protopterus > Protopterus annectens. The sequence continues at coordinate 851,031,983 of NC_056737.1, read as the reverse complement.
TGCTGCAGGGGATAAAACATATTATAAATGAGTAAGAGTGAAATGCTGAGTATAAGAAAATAGTCAATGCCATGGTAGTGTGGTTGCAAGAAGAACTTGAAGAGATTCCAAAAAGGTTCATCATTCAGCATGCCTTGGTCAAGGAAGGGACTAGTACAACAGGACAACTTTCATTTTTTCTGTTTTAGTTTCATCCTTATATTATATCCTGCCACTTCAATGAGGATTTGATTACTGACAAACTTTTGAATCTTTGAATCAGTCCATTCTAATAAAATAATGGTTATTTTGGAATTAAAAGCCAACTATAGCTATAAGTGATATGCATCTCAACAGAAGAAAGCGGATAAGACTGCACGGTAGTGGATACGATTGCTCATCATTTTTCATCAGAAGAATTTGAAGTTGAATTACTTTTGCTAAATTTGTATCCATAGGTTCATAGGGATATAGTAGGCTAATGACCACCAGGGCTTTTATAAGTCTAGTTGTGCAATCCAACCCAATATTGTTCCTATGTGTCATGGGCTTTTATTGGGAGGAGTATGTTTGTTAAGAAGTTTCCAGAGCTTATGTGTGTGTGGGGCTTATGTTAGTTTGGGCATCCACATTCCACAGTTTGAAAAGTTTTGATTATGAACTGATGATTCAGAGAATAAAAATTCACTTTTCAGTTGCACAACATTAGATATAAGGGAAGCTCAGTTCATTTGAAGGACTGAATATACTTGTCTCCTCTGATGATATGCAAGCTTATTCAGGCATAACAGAGTTCCCTTTTGGGTCCCTTATTACTTTTGGGGACTGGTTGCTCAAGAGATGAAGGTTGCTTATTATCATGTATGTAGGTGATATGAAGATAGTAGCCACTGTGAATGAGACAAACAATGAGTTTTTAGAGAATTCTTCATTCACATTTTTACAGAATTGTTAACTAGCTGCGTTAGTTGCAGAAAGTTTGAGGATGACATGATTAAATATAAAAGTATGCACTGCAGTAAAAATATTACTAATTGCTCAGAGGGTTTAGAGAATTTGAACTTCACAGCTCATGAAACAAAACTATATATAATGGTACCTACAGTTGTAAAGCTCAAGAAGGCTGGTATCTTTGAAACAATAATGCATCAGCTAAGATCCATAAATAGATACTTTATATGTCATGACAGATATTTTTGAATATTTATACACAATAGAACAAGTGATAGAAAACATGACACAAGAAAGGTCTACTTAAATATAATTAATCTGTAGATGTATGCATGCTCAAACTGAAGAATTTAGCTTTTGTCAAAGAAGGAGAGGGAAGATTTAGTCTTGGATTACAAGTATGTGTCATCATTCTCAGAGGTGGAGTTGAAATGAGTTTTTTTAATGCTGACATAATTGATGTGCATTATTTCAGCATACTTTTTAAGCCATATTATTTTAACAATATTATTTAAATTTTTACCCCAACTACTGAATCTTTTATTAAAATCATTAAACATTTGTAGGTGTTTAGTTTCATCTGGTGATTTAAATTTATTTCCAGCTGTTGGTTTGCAGTTTAGGTTCTGGTGTCTTGCAGAATAGTTTATTATTCAGTTATTTAAATATGTAGACTTTGCATATTTATTACTGGTCTATAGGGGCCACGATTAATTTTGCTTACAGACTAAATGGACAATTTTGGAGCAAATCATTTTTGGAAGATTGAATTTTACATGTTTTGAGGTAAATTCATTGGTGCTACTTGCACAGAAGTACCTGTTGGCATGGAGGGTTCACTTTGTTGTACACCGTAGGATGGTTAACTTCTGGTTTATTTAGAAATGGGTTATGTACTCATCAGCTATATAGTCAATTATCATTATTATACATGGAACAACATACCTTTTTTCTTTTGGTTACAAAACTGATATTCACCTCTAGACTTATTTTAAGAACCTTTCAAAATGAATGAACTGGATGGGTCTATATCACACTGTTGAACTTTTAAAATTCGAACATCATATAGTCTACACCATATAATCGAACTTTTAAAAGTTTGAACGTTTCAATAGAGCTCTCCGTACATTGTGGAATGGGAAGATTTCCCTTTTCTGCACTGTAGTGCAATCTTGGAGTTGGTATATTTAAAGAGTGGGGGGTGTGGGGGGCTTAGCCCACTGTTCAGGTAGATTTTTTTCTTTGGTTTATTATTTTTTTCTATCACATTTTCGAACTTCTAAATGTTCGATCATATGGTGTCGACCATATGACGTTCGAACTTTTAAAAGTTTGATTATGTAATATAGATGCGAAGTGGATCACTCATTATACATATTTTTATGCCTATAGAAGTGATACTAAATAATATTTATGACCAGGGAACTTCCATTTTTAGTGGGAAAGTAGCATCACTACTGAATATACATTAAATGTACTGGTGTTTTTATTATCCATAATAGTTTGAGGTTTACAACACAATGACATTTTAAACATCTGAATGTCATCTAATATCTGTTGTTGAACTGAAAGCTCCTACTGGCAGCTCAAGATCTGCATTAGTTCTGAATAGTCATTATTTCATTGCTATCTGTCATTTATGAAATACAAACTTGGAATATTTAAATTATTATATTTTAAATATGCTTGACATTGACAGCTTGTTTTCAGATATGTCGGTAATCTTTAAAATTGTTTTATTGAGATTCCGGTGTTTTTTCATTCAGACCACTGCAGGCCCATCTGTATTAAAAACAGATACAATAATGCAAATGATGCACTCTATATTTAAATTCAATTAATTTGAAAATGATTGTATTACTCATTATTTAGTGAGACTGCTTCATGAAATAATTCTTTAGTGAAAAAAGTCATAGTTCTTTAAGTACTTTAAAAAAGAGCAATGCACACTTCTCAGCTGACATTAATCAATTAGTCAAACAAGGATGTAATTTAGAATACTAGTGGGCTGGGGATTACCAGAAAGTATTTGAACTGTTTGATTATTTTGTCTAATCTTCTGAAAGGATGTTTCATGACTGAAAAATGTTGAGGCTTATATCCAATTGGTTTGATAGATCTTGCAATAGATTAATGGGAAGCAGTTTTCTGCCTTGATATGATTTGTTCATTACAGCCTTGACTTGTCTCTGGAGTAAACAAAAATAGCCTGCTTTTAATAAGTAAAGACATGACTGAGCACGTTTCACCTCTTAGTCAGGATTTCATCAAGCAGGTTTATGTGTGTGTGTGTGTGTTTGTGTGTGTGTGTGTGTGTGTGTTTTATATATATATATATATATATATATATATATATATATATATATATATATATATATGTAAATCACTGTGGCTCCTTCTGGTTCTGAATTGCTTCTGAAAAATGGAATATTATGCTGTATTCCATTTATCTTGCTAGCAGTATATAAAAATGAATGTGTGGAAATAGGCCATAATGAAACAAAACTTCACTGTAGCTTGATAAGTGTTTTGGAAAATATTTCAAAACAAGCAAAAACATAGGCAATGCACAAAACACTTCGACTCTTACTGTAAAGATGAAGAATCACAACTCTGCTTGAAATATGCCTTGCAGGAGCTGCTCCATGCTAAAAATGAGATAAAACCTTTAATTGCTACCATCTCACTGAATGTTAATGTTTGCATGGTGTCTTATCCTGGGTTAATTTCTCTTTCTTATGACACTGAGTACTGGGATACAGACCTGGCTTTCCCACAAGCCACTGCTAAAGTGGATATATGAATGAATAAGTGAATGAAAAAAAATAAAAAATAAAGTAAAAGTAAGAATCTACTTACAAAAAGCACATTTTCTCAATGTTGTCATTGTCAAGTATAGAGAAGAAATGCTTAACAGCATGGCCTGACATGACAATAATTAAGTGGTTAGTGCTCTATTTTGAAAGATTAAACTCTTGTTACTGGCAAAAGATGTTCCATCAAGATAAAATGAGATCTTTCTCTTCCAAGCAGTAAATTGTTTTGTGAAGGGCAGAGTAGTGTGAACTGTAACTTAACGGCTTCAGTGTAGCTCATGCATGATACATAACAGGGCACTAACACAGCGTTGTCACTTTGACAAACAGCTGCAACAAGCTACATTTCAAAGGCGTGAGAAAAAATTAGAACACATGGATGATCATACAAAACCGCCACTCTTGAGCAAGACTTCTCTGCAAATTATGGTACAAAACTAGATGGCTAGCCTGTCAATCTAGCCAGGCAGCCAACAGTTAGTCAGTTAGTAAGTGAGCCAGCTAACAATAGGTGAATGAATTCATGAATAACTCAAACGGACTATATCAGGCAGTGAAACCTCATATTATACCTAATTTCTAAAGGCCGAAAATAGAAGTCAGCCATTTCTCATCTGAAGTACTGACAGATCTACCTTGTATGGAAGCAAATACTTTGACTTGTCTTACTGAGAAATTACATGAGAGAGAACTACAAGCAAAGTCCTGTATACAAGCAATGAGAGGATGGACAGTTACACGTTGTTTGCTATTAGATATGTACTTAAATGAAAAGTGCTGGAAATCATTTGCATTAAAATATGTTGCTTCCACTGCATATACATTTATTACCCCTGTGCAACAAAAAAAGCTAAGGATCATAGTACAATATTGCATTGCATTATTCAGGCTTTAAAAAGGCTTTGAAAACACTTCTTTTCTATCAAGCATTTAATATAGTCTGGGCAAACTAATACCTGTGCCATTTTATAACTGTTTTTATTATATTTTGTATAGAACATTGATGAAATGAGCACTTATATAAACGACAATTTAGAACTTTATAAGAGTTTTTTTCAGCAGCAGTTGCAAATTGTAAGAAAATAGTCATAATAGAATGTAACAGATGATGTATTTAATGCACAACTAAGTGGAGATGTTTCAGAAGGCTGCAGGTTAAGAACATCCCTTTGCCCAGACGTTGACCCAGAAATGTGCGTTTCTGTAATGTAATCCTTAGTGTGCGTTTCTGTAATGAAAAAATGGTTCATTCTATGCTGCAATGGTGTTTAGAACTTCTGCATTTCCATGGTCTAACTTCTAACTTAACTAATTTAACTACTAATATATGTAATAATTCTGCAACAAAATGGTCCCTCTGCCTGAACATTTTCTTTTTCATTCTGGAGCTTTGTCACAGACTAGTATGCTCTGCAATACAGTGGTCACATGCATTACTTGAAAAGGAAAAATAGCTCACCACAGTAGTTCAAAAATACACTTAGATGTACTTTTACTATTTAATTGAAATAAGAATAAGGACTTAACTAAATAGTAGCATGATTCACTGCTATTACAGTGCAGAAGCGCGTGGCATCTGAACGGAGGTGTTTTTATTACCCTATATATGACAGCTCCAAGTAACAATGGAGAAGGCAGAATGTGTGATACTGCTGAGAGAGATTGAAACAGAACTTGTGAAAAATTATAGATCCTGCTATTCAGTTCCACTTGTTTGATGAGCAACTGTGTTTTATTACATGGAGGAAAAGTAGCTTCTCTGAAAAAATCTGTTAGTTTTAAGAGCAGCAGTCAGTGCTTAAAAAAAGTATATATATATATATATATATATATATATATATATATATATATATATATATATATATATATATATCCTATATTATGGTATCGAACAGACTAACTGAACACCCTTTTATTGACACATATTAAGCGAAATACAAAAACCCCGAACGTCCACAAAAGCAATCACTTGGGCATCATTGTAGATTTGCCCTTTTTTCCACTGTAGTGCAATCTCAGACTTGGTATTTTTAGTTAGGGGGGTGGGTGAACCATCCCACTTTGTACAGTCTGAATTTTTTTTTTGTATCGGCCAAGAGAATTTTTTTCCCCTGGGGAAAAAAATTTGCTTTTGTGGCCATTCGAGGTTTTTGTATTTTGCTTAATATGTGTATTTCACTTAATATGTGTTGATAAAAGGGTGTTCAGTTAACAGCCCATTCCATGCCGTAATATATATATATATATATATATATATATATATATATATATATATATATATATATATATATGTGTGTATGTGTGTATCTATGTTAATACAAAACATGTTTTTGTAAGGTGGCAAGCCCCCCTGCACCTCCCATGAGGGGTGCTGTCCCTCACATACCTCTGCAACTTATATGAATCAACTCCAAGATCACACAACAGTGCAAGAAAGGAAAAAAACTCTAACCTTCAAATACCAGCAAAACCAAACTGGGGAAATATCTAAATATATGTATAAATATTTTAAGCAGCACCCACCACCAACAAATGCACACCCCCCCTAAAATATAGTCACACTTCATAAAAATAATTCCAAACACTAACCGCCCACTGAAAAACATACATTAGAAAAAAAAAAAAGAAAAAACAATACAAGAAAACAGATTCAGTGAAACAGGATCTCAGCTTATGTCTTTGATCCTGTTTCATTTAAATAAAAACACTATGATAAGCTAACCAGAATTCATACATATATATAAACAGTGGATATAAAAACTGTACACACCCCTGTTAAAAATGCCAGTTTTTATGATATATAAAAAATGAGACCACAATAAATAATTTCAAAACTTTTCCCACCTTTAATGTGATCTATAACCTGTACAATTCAATTGAAAAAAACAAACAAATCTATAGGGGAAAAATATAAAAAATAAAAAATGTACAATAAGCTGGTTGAATAAGTGTGCACACCCTTAAACTAATACTTTGTTGAAGTACCTTTTGATTTAATTACAAAGGCTATTGACCTACCATTTGAAAAACTTCCTCACTTCCAGCTGTAATACCACAATATTTATTCATAATGCCTTTGATTACATTACTATCAATACTGAAAACTAAAGGCATAGAAATAGTTCAGTTGATATCTGGCTTACTTTGTGCCCTTAGAATAATCAACCCCATTACCTTCTTTCTGAGTAGTTATTTGTATTACTTCACTGACAATTTTTTGTGGATATCCTCTTGAAACAAATCTCTTGTGCAATTCCTCTAACAACCCATCAACTTTCTCAACATCCTTTGTCAGATTTTTCAGTCTTAAACCCTGCTTTTTAATTAAATTCTGTTTAAGGTGTGTGGGATGCAGGTTTCTGTAATGCAACTTATTGTGGTGTGGAAATTATTGGTTTCTACATTCTTGTAGTTCAACATCTAAAAACACAGCTATTTTTATCCATGCTGCAAGTGAATTAAAAAAAAAAATATACCGGAATTAATTCCTCCAATAAACATCCTCTCCCCAAAATGAAAAAAAAAATACCATCATTAAAATGTAAATATCACTTCACTCGTTCAAAACCAATGATGTTATGTTGTCCTATCTCACCTTCATTCTTACAATGATGGGTTCGGAGCAGATTCTCGGCTTCCACTCAGCTGAATACACAGCTGAAAGACTCTAACTTGGCTTGTGGCAAGTAGGTATCCCATAATGCAGTGGTGTAACTACCCAGATCTCGCTTGCCGCTTTACGAGGTTGGATGCGCTCTTCTTGGCTGTGGCTAAGTTGTGAAAAATTTTCAACTTATTCCCTTATTAGAACCTTTAATCTTTTTCTATATTGCAGTAGATTTTTTTTCTTGCATTGTATATCCCACGTATCAATGATAATATTTCCGTTAAACCAGAATTAAAGTTCAGGACAACACAGCTATAAATTAAGTCAGCCTAAGAAGGAGACTATTTTGTTTTTTAGAACTAACTTTATAACAAACCTTTTGCTTTTTTTATACCAACTAATGTTTCACTTTTACCACAATGTTTGGCTTGCATTTTTTATGGGGTGGGTACAGTGTTGCTAATTGTTTTAATAATTAATTGAAAGTTTTGATTGGGGGAGTGTTCTTTATTAGGACATATGCTTGCTCTTATCCACAGTGCTAATGAAGTCTTATTTGACGAAAGCGGTTGACTGTGGACTGTGTTTTTGGATTTTATTATACAAGATTTTTATTTGCAGTGTGATTTTATTTTAACCAGTAGTATTAAACTTTGGTATTACACCTGGAGAGTGTTTTTTTGGCTGCAGCTGGAGTGTTCTTTATTTCTTGCATTGTAGTTACATAACTAGCTTTCAAACTAGTAATATCTAAATTGTTATAGCTATTATTCCCTTTGGTGCTGCCTTTGGCCATCATTTTGTAGGCCTTACTGTCTCCCTTGTAGTGGTTGTTGTTGTTGTATAGCTTAATAGTAGCTCGTTTAAGTTAGACAGCTCTTCGCCCATTCTAGCTAGAGGGCTTGTAGTTGGTGTGTTGTTTTTTTCTGGGAAATAGGGCTGTTTTAGTTAGAGGCCCTATTTTCTTCCCTTGTTATCTGTCTACTTAGTGTTTCCTGTAGTTAGCTATAGATTAGTAGTTTTAGTAAGTAGATTTTCTTGTTGTTATATTGTGGTCTTTATCATTATCATGTCCAAAGACCCAAAGGAAAGGGAACATAAGCCTTCGGGCTTCAAAAAAATGCCAGAAGTGTTCACAAAAAATGTCTATCACTGACGGTCATGTCATGTGTGTATTGCCTTGGAGCTATTCATTTACAAGAGGATTGTACATTCTGTCATTCCTTCAGTGCCAGGGTTTTACATGAGGGAAACAAATTGATCCTTAAGGGGCTATTAAAGCCAACTTTTGAGAAAGCTATCCAGTTCTTCCTCTTCTTCTCCAACTAAAAAGGACAAACCTCAAAAGAGACAATCACCTGCTACCTTGGCTCAATCGGAGCCACCAGTCAAGTTACCAAAAATTTCTAAGGCTACTACCTCCTCTGTTCCACAGTCCTCAGAGCCGTTGGAGGTTATATTGATTGACAAGCCTGGTTTTTTGGCTCCAAAGTCTTTGGAGCCGCAAGATGCCTCTTCTCAAAGCTTGTCCATGGATATTTCACTGGTTTCCCTGACACTGAGAGCTCCCATTTTGCACTGGTCTCATTCTCCATCCCTATCCTCCAGGTCCACCATTAGCTTATCTGATGATGACATGGAGCGAGTGGTGCACAGACACTTGAAGCTGCTGGCGCTAACCAAAAATATTTTTGGCTCCGACCCATTTGGTCCCAGAGCCTATTATACCAATCATACCCATGGTTGTTCCTCTTCCAAGCCAAGCTGGACCTTCGGAGCTGGAATGCTTGGTACCACTTACTGTAGATCCATCAATTCTGAGACCCCCTTCAGTGTTCATGGAGCCAACTTCTGCTCCAACACTCTCGGTGCCATCTGGAGAGTCTGGTAGCCAGGGTTCCCCAGTCGGCCCCAAGGGGGATTCTCAGCCCTGATCATTTTTGGTGCTGAGCCTACCCCTTGGAGCTTCAGCCTGGGTTAGTTTGGCTCCTACACTGGCCTCAGGTCCGATCTCGCTGGTTCTGGTGGCTTCCTCTGTCTCCTCAGAGCCAAGGGAGTCTTTGGAGCTGGTGGGAGCTACCTTTGAGCTGATGAGGAGTGTGCTGTCTGCCCATACAGCTCTACATAAGGACACCAGTGCTCATCCCCCTAAGGCACCGGCTACTGTCTCGGCGCCACTCATTCCACAGGGCAGCAGAGATCCAGAGTCTCAGGATCCCCCATTGGGTAAACCACTCTCCTCCGAGGCCTCCCCAGAATACCCTTCTGAGGAGCCATCTCAGAAGAGAACCTGCAAGAGGAAGCACGTAGACTCTCCAGATGAGTCCATCACTTCAGACACTGACCTTGAGGATTCAGAAGGGTCCCTATGGTCATCCTCTGATATCTCATTTGCAGATATTCTAGATATCCTGAAGCAGAGAGGTGGCTGGCAGGACACCACCCCTCCTGATGAGGAGTCAGTGTATCTGAAGGCTTTTGGATCTCAACCTTCAGCCTCCTGGGTGTCTCTGCCTTTTGATGAGCTAATGGACCTGATCAGTTGAGAGGCGTGGAAGTCACCCGATACAATGGAACCAGTCCCTTGGAGGCCAAACAGATTCTTATCAGCTCCTTCAGGAAAGGATTTCCTCACTAAGAGGGTACCTGTAGATGCTACAGTGGTGGCAGCAGACACCAAGAAGGAACTATCAAAGACATCCTCATCTGTTTCTCAGAATAACAACTCTCGAATGATGGACATGGGAAGCAGGTCTTTTCATCAGCTACCTTTACTCTTTGATCGCTGAACTACCTCACTCATTTCACAAGGCTACAGAGAGATCTCCTGAAAGAATTAGGGGATAATCTACAAGGTACATTGGCTGTGGGGATGAATGAGAAGGTCTCCTCCCAGCTATCCACCTTAAGTTCCATAGTTAACTCCTCCATGAGGCTGATATCCTACGCAGCTGGTGGAGTGAGCAGGGCAGCGGGTTCTGGAGTTTCCCTTAGGAGACACTCCTGGATGCGCTTGTGCAATTTTTTGGAGCCCTTTAAGCCTACTTTTACTAATGCCCCTTTTGATGGTTCCTCACTCTTTGGACCCAAAGTAAAAGACACTCTCACCCGATGTGAGCAGGAAGGAAAAACTCTCTGCTGTTGGAGTACATTTCTCCGTACCTTCAAGACCTTATCCTAAAGGTCATAAGAGTGGGAAAATGTGGTTTAAAAGAGCCCAGAGAGTTTTCCAGGATGCATGGGGTGATGCCTACCCCAGGGGCAGAGGGGGAGGTAACAGTAGATGCCGCCCTAGAGGCACATGGGGCCCACAGAACCAGGGTGACCATGATTCCTTTCATGGACATTCTTATCATAGGTTCATAGGTTCACTCCTGAAAGGAGGCCCGACTGCTCTACTCTGGAGGTGGTCAGGGGACATTTATCTATGTATCCAGAAGCCTGGCAAACTATCACAAGAGACACAAAAGAGTCATCCAGTAAGTCGCCGCAGACCAAATAGGATTCAGAAATTGCTCAAGATTCTTTTTGGTGCCAAAAAGAACAGGGGACTGGAGATTAATATTAGACCTAAGCAAATTAAACAAATCTGTCAAGAAGTCAAAGTTCCAAATGGTGACACTGCAGTCTATACTTCCCTTTTTATGGAAAGATGATTGGATATGCTTGATAGACCTTCAAGATGCTTGCTACCACATAAAAAATGGATGGGGCATCGAGAAGGTACTTATGCTTCTGTCTGGGATCCAGTCATTATCTGTTCCGAGCTCTGCCCTTTGGTCTCACTACAGCCCCTCACAGTGTTCACCAAATGCATGGCAGTAGTCACAGCTCACCTGAGGCGTCTAGGATTCTGAGTGTTTCCCTATCTAGATAACTGACTCCTGTCTGCCACCACCAAGCATCTACTCCAACAAGCCAGGGATCTGACTTTGGATATTTGCGCTCAGTTGGGTATTACAGTCAACTTTCAAAAATTGACCTTGTTGCCCTGTCAACATATTACATTTATAGGCACAGATGTAGACACGGCTTCTACAGTAGCACGTCTTCCAACAGACAGAATTTCAGCACTCAGCAGATACTTTATCTTCTTCCCAAAACCAAGGTGAAAGCAAAGATAGTTCTAAGATTATTAAGGGCAATGGCTTCCACAGTAACACTGGTTCCTCTGACCAGAATGCACATGAGGATCCTTCAATGGCTGTTCTCTCAATGGTAACTTCAAGAGCTTCCTATGTCTCACCCAATCAGGATAATGGAATCATGCAAAAACGACTTAAGATGGTGGATACACTCCAGCTGTGTGACCATAGGGAGACCCTTTGTTCCACAACAACCCATAGCTACAGTGACCACGGACGCTTCCCATATAGGGTGGGGGACATTATCTGGGGAGAACAGTCCAAGGTATATGGCAATAACATGAGTCTCACTTGCATGTAAATGTCCTAGAGAGGAGAGGAGTGCTTCTTGCGTTGCAAGCACTTCATTACTCTCTCCTTCTATGGAACAATTGCGATTCAGTCAGACAATATGTCTGTGGTTTGGTACATAATCAAGTAGGGGGGAACCAGATCTTACACTCTTTGTTGCGAGGCCCTAAGAGTTTGGCAATGGGCAGTTTCTTCCCAGCATTTTCTAACAGCAATGCACATTCCGGGGAAGTCCAATGTGATAGCAGACAAGCTGAGTAGGGCAATTTTAATGCCTCACGAGTGGTCTCTCAATCAGAATGTAGCGGAAAGGATTTTCCGAACATGGGGTCTGCCTTACTGCAATTTTTTTGCCACTCCCATGAATGCCAAGTGCAGCAACTACTTTAACCTAATCCCCCCTCTGGGGGAGACACCGAGAGATGCACTTGCTTATGATTGGCCCTCCGACTCCTGTATGCATTTCCTCCGTTTCCTCTCATACCCAGAGTCATTCAGAAAGCACAGTCCTTGGGAAACAGGATGATTCTCATTGCTCCTTACTGGCCTTATCGAGTTTGGTTCACCTTCCTTTGGCCTCATCTTTAGGAGAAGCCTTGGACTCTGGGCCCAGTTCCAGACCTGCTGACACATATGTCAGGTGCGCTTCATCCTTCTCTCCACACCCTCAAATTACTTGTCTGCTCCACTTCCCAATCTTGTCAGGTTTCCGAATTTCACTCCAACAGTTAAACATATCTTGATGTCCTCTCATAAAGTTTCCACCAGAAAACTGTATTCTAGCAAATGGAAAAGGTTTTCCCTCTGGGCTCAAATAGAAACACTGACCCCTTTTCTGCGCCCATTCACTCTATTTTGGAATTTTTGGTGGAACTGTTCCAACAGGGTTCAGCTGCAGCAACCATCAGAGTACAACTCGCTGCAATCTCAAATTTCCACATTGGTGATCCTACCTCATACTTAATGTCACACAGGTTGTGTAGAGCCTTCTTGAAAGGTGCCTCCTTATTAAGGCCTCCCTTTAAGGAACCCCTTTCTCCTTGGGATTTACATTTTGTTCTGTCACACCTGATGTTACCACCTTTTGAACCCTCCTCATCTTCAGACCTCAAGTTCCTTTCCTGGAAGAACATTTTTCTGGTGGTTATAACATGTGCTAGAAGAGTATCAGAGTTGCAAGCCCTAACTATCAAACTGCCATATTTGATATTTCATAAGGATAGGCTATCCTTGCAAACTAATCCATCCTTTTTACTTAAAGTCTCTTCAACTAACATAAATCAGTCTATTGAGCTTCGTGTTTTTTCCTAATCACAGCAACAAGGCAGAATGCAAATTACATCAACTGGATGTGCACAGACAACTCAGACTCTATTTGCATAGGACAAAAGATTTTAGAAAATCTGACCAGTTTGTATCCTTTTCAGATGCAAAAATGGGTAGCTCAGTTTCAAAAACTACTCTTTCCAACTGGCTCGCAAACTGCATTAGATTCATCTATACCCAAATAACAGAGATTTACCATTTAAGGTTAAGGCTCATTCCACTAGAGCACTGGCTACATCTTCTGCCTTTTAGGCTGGAATTCCTATGGATAATATTTGTGCAGCAGCTATCTGGGCCACACCTCATACATTTATCACGCATTGCAAAGTGGATTTTGCCTCCAGGGACAGGGCCTTCTTTGGTTCCATGGTGCTTAAAGGTGTACTCTCATGAGCTACCCAGAGAAAAGGTGCTAGGCATGCTCTTCCATCATTGTAAGAATGAAGGTGAGATAGGAAAACATAACAAAGAATGTTTCATGTTTGTTGTCCATCTCGCCATTCATTCTTATGAACTTGCCTTTCTTCCCCCTTCCAAAGACTCCTTGTGGACCTGGTGGATGTTTTACTACCTTCAGGAGTTCCTTGCCTCAGTTTGTTTCTCCTTCCATTGGGGGATAGCATATATTTGTGTGTGTGTGTATGTATATATATATATATATATATATATATATATATATATATATATATATATATATAGTTATTTACAATTCATTTAGCAGTAGCAGCAAACAAGATCTGGGGAAGTTACACCACTGCATTATGGGATACCTACTTGCCACAAGCCAAGTTTGAGTCTTTCAGCTGTGCATTCAGCTGAGTCGGAGCCGAGAATCAGCTCCGAACCCATCATAAGAATAAACAGCAAGCTGGACAACAAACATGTAATGTTATGGTGAGTACATAACTTCTTTTTCTTTACAAGAATGTTCAACTCCCATTATGGCATAACCAATTGTTATAATAGAGATACCTTTTTTGACAATAAAAACTTCTTAAAATGAGAAATAATTGTTATTTAAAATCTGTTCCATACTTTGTCCAAAACCTAACCTAACTAAATATATATTGCATGCCACTGTATATATGGAATACTCATTCAACCCCAACATCATGTGTTATGACTGTATACAAAGATTATCTACTGACACCAAAAAAATCAGTCTCTTGCACCCCCTGACTCTTGATCTTTTCTATGAAGTAGACTGTCTCTAATGAAATAGGGCAATTCATAGAGTAGTAGAAAATATGCCTCATCTAAAAATTTAGAAATGGGTCTATGGTTAATCATTGAATGGACTAACCATAGAATGGCACATCATCGAAATCCAATTGTCGAATGTCCATCCATCAAAAAATCATTTCATTGAACTTGTAAAATGGGGAAAGTAACTAATTGGACAACGCTTCCCCCTCACACAAACAGCAGTATTTCAAACCCACCCATATGAGGGGGGCTTTGCCTCCCGACCCCCCCCAACTATATATACCAACTCAGAGGTTGCACTACAGAGGGAAATAGTGAGACAGGGAAGTGTTGGCCAACTAGTTACATTTCCCGTCTCACAGGTCGATGAAGTGCTTGTTCAATGGATGGACATTCAATGATTGGATTTTGATGATGTGCCATTCGATGGTTAGTCCATTTGATGATTAACCATTGACCCTTTAGAAATAGGTTCCAATTTGGAGGCTGTAGAGGACATTATAGACCTAATGGGAGACAATCCATATTTTTCTGAATTTTGGGTATACCAAATAACCTTCCTATTCTTGGTTTGTCAACAATGAAAAATTCATGCATCAAATCAAATAATACCATTTCTACAATAATTCAATAAACATGAATCCACATATCTATATGCTTTCATGATACCTTTGTTTTGGACCTTCACTTAAAAGAAGGTATCATCTAACATATTAACAAGACCATTACTGTAAGCAATTGTATTCAAAATTACAGTAGATCCCCCTTGCCAACTTTCATAATGGTACCTAGTCTCTGTTTCTGTACACATTCTGTAATCTGTTGGTGCCTCTTTCTCATCTTTTCTTTTCTTTCTTGGCCATCCTTTCAGATCTTCTTGGCGATGTTTTTGCTGGTTGTTTGTTATGAAAAAAATGCTGCTGATAATGCCCATTGACTTGAGTCTCTATTGCTTCACTTGAAACCACAGGATTAAACATGGATGATGGCACCATGTTTCTATCCTTTATATTTAAGGTGGAATTAATCTTGCTTTCATAATCACATCTCTCTCTGCTTTTGTCACTTTTTTCTTTTGAAACTACCCCTTCTCTGGAACAGGCTCCCCATCCATGTGAATCAGAGTTCTTCCCTAACCCAATTCAAGTGTAACTTGGACAGTTGGAAGGGGAACAGGAAATGCATCCCTGGTTTGGCACCTGTGTCTCTAATGGACACAGGCAGCCTGTAAATGGTTCATCTCTCAGGCCCTAGCTTGTAAATGTTTCATCTTCCAAGCCCCTGCTTACACTTATCAAGGTGACCAGAACTTCAGGGATTTGGAATGCATAGCTAGGCTTAAAAAGGCTCACATGGTTGTTAGCCTAGTAAAGATCTATGAACCTATGAACCTAAAGCCACTTTATATAACAGCCAATGTATCTACTTGTTCAACTTACTTATTTCCTGATCATCGTACTTCCTTAATAACTAAATGAATGCAAGTTCTGCTTTTTCACAAATAGTGCCCCAAGACCATTATGTTTATTAACAACTATAAGACCAGTGAGCACTCAGCTTTTAAACAGTGGATGAAAAATAAGCATTATCCCACTGTAACTTTATTCTGAACAATGATGCTTCCAAATTCTTGAAAATGGCTTCTTTGTCTACCCCACGAGTACTACCACATATATCAAAACTAGAATGACTAAGTCCCTTCTCTTAAAATACACAGTCCAATGACCACAAGATGTCCTTAATTAAGTCACCACAAACAGAATGTCCTATACATGTGTATTCTGTGTACTGGAGTAGTGATTTTCTGTCTCACAGTAGTGACAACAATAGTTTCACCTTGTGAAACATTATCCATAGGATTAGAATAAATGGACAAATCTTGCATTTCCTTTAATGTTTGTTTCCCAGCCATCTCTGCATCAGTAGAAGCCTTGCTGGACATTTTGAAAAATATAAAAAATAAAATCCACAAAAAGAATTCTTGGGGTCTAAAAAACAAACTAAAATGCTTGTATTGTTCTGTTTTGATATACTGTATTAGTGTTTTACATATTTCAGTTTGTTTTAAAGTGCTATTTTTCAGTGTAAAATGGCTTGGCTGTCTGTTACACATGCGGTATAAATAGATGAAATTTTTCTAATAAAGAATATCTCCAACAAATTATATCATTTGTAGCCAACAATCATTCCCATTCCTATTAACATAACTGTTTTTTTTATTCTCCTGCACTGTTTTTGTAACTATTGATTCTGGACAACTTGGGAAAGTGCGTGGTATGTAGGCTTTGCTGTCCATTTTATTAGTTTGCTGGACATTTTATTAGTTAGTTAGTTTAATCTTTGGTAACTGGGAAGATGGACTGGTTCTAAACTTATTTTCAGGCATGAACTTGGTGCTATTTCACAGTACAGTCCTTTATATATAAATAAATGTAATCTTCAACTGAGGGAGAAGTACGGTTATGATTACGTTTTCAATGATAGATAAGTACAAACATTTATGATGCCGTTGTTACAGAGTTTAATATTTATGCAAATGTCGGTAAATTTAGATTCAGATTCCTTGCCATGAATAGTCATGATATTGCATTAATAGTAGAGGGAGTACCTCGGTAAAGTTTTCTGTTTACATATTTGCAAAAGATAGTTTTAGTGCTCCTGTCTGTAATGATAGGCAGAGATCATCATGTTGAAAATTGGAGCGTACACAGCCACATTTGTCTGGTTAACCCTTGTCCAGCAGGCAGATACTTATGTGGGAGTCTTTTAGATGCTCAATAATCTTTTTTTTTTTTAAATTTATGTATGCAGTTATTTATGTCTCTGATATGTGCTACAGTTGATTATAATTAGAAAATGCTTTTTTGAAGTATAACCAGTTTGAATGGGTGATACCTTGGAGTGGGTGTAATTTCATAGCTTCTTAGTGAATAAGGAAAAGCTTTAATTTTGAGTTTGCTTTTTAAAGAAGGACAGAAGTCATGGTTATGAATTTTGTAATAGCAGGAAGGTAGAGCACAAAGTGATTGGCAGACAAATGGCTTTTTGAGGGGTGATGCAATGCGATTGTAGGGCAAGACTTATTAATCTTTACTAATGAAACTCAGTGACTGTTGTTCACCTAACATGTAATTTTTTTTTTTTTTTTTTTTTACTTTTGACAGTAACACTTTCTGGATCAGAGACAGCTTACCACAGTGCTTTTACCTCAAAGAGATGCAATACCACAGTAAGCTCTGTCTGAGGCCTACCATGCTAATGAGGCATTCCAGGGGAGTAACACATTGTAATTAGCCAAGCACTCTTCCCTGGAAATGCTTGCAATAAAGCATTTATGTGATTCAGAGAACAGCTTGGGTGCATAAATGCTTACCACCAGCAGTAGTAATGAACTTGGCCAAAAGCATGCATTCATCCTTTACTTTTTCATAGGTAAGATTATGTTCATAGATTCAAAGGTTCATAGGAGGCTACTAGGCTAACAGCCCTGGGGCCCTTACAAGCCTAGGCATGTTACACCTGAGATAACCTTACAGTCTTAGCCATATTATACCTGATCTTTCCCAAATGATTATGGATAGATAGGCATTATTTGCAGAGTGAGTTTAAGGTCAGCACAGACTTCCTCTGTCCATAAGGGAGATGGGCGCCACCCCCGGGTGAATTTCTGGTCTCCCATCCAATTGTCCAGGTTACTCTTGAAAATGGTTAGTGAAGAGCTCTGCTCAACATGAATTGGGAGTCTATTCCAAAGGTGCAGCAATCTCTGGGATTCATATCTGTTTCTCCATCATGTTCTATTGATGTCACAGGCCAGGTTAAGATTCCTAGAGCGGGTGACTCTGGTCCTATTTGATTTGTGGATGTGCAGCATTTCCATTAAGGCAGGGTCAAAAGTTGGTCTCTAGGCAAAGAGCAAGTTGCCTCTCAGCAGCCTGTATGATACAGAGTACAGTGACAGGGTTTTCAGTCTTTCCATGTAAAACATGGCTTGGAGGCCCTTAATTTTCTTGTGAGAAACCTCTGTGGTCTTTCCACCTGCTGCAGGTGTCTGGCGAAGTACATGCAAAAGGGGGCATTATACTCAATAAGTGGACTAACTAGGGTTGAGTACAGTGGATTTATAACATCCTTAGATCTTATGAGATATACAATAGAGAATGCTTTCCTTACCACTGTGGAGACATGGTAATTGAAGTTTAGGTTTCTAGCAACCTGAGTTTCCAAGTCTCTCACCACTGGGTTTGAACTTGGGGGGTGCTGTCAATACTGTAATTAGCAGGGTATTTCTCTTTGCCAAATGGGATAATAATGCACTTTTTTGCATTTCGTTTTAGTCAATGGCTTTGGCACCAATCATTTGTCTGTGTTAGCCCCTTCTGTGATATGTTAATATCATTGGAGGAGTCAATGATTTCACCCATTTTGCAATCAGTGAACTTGGTAGGCCACAGGCAATGTACTTTGGCCTGATGTTCTGAAAAATAGATACCAAATAGTAATGGGCTCAGTACAGATCCATGTGGAATGCCACTGGTGACTTGTCTACTGGTAGAGGCGGAGTCCCCGACTTTAACAATATGGGTTCTGTCTGTGAACCAGTTGGCTACATATCTACTGACATAAGGGTTAATTTCCAGCTGGGTAAGTTTCTCAATGATTCCTTAGTGGGGAATTGTGTCAAAAGCCTTGGCTAGGTCCAGATAGGCAGTATGCACTGTATTACCTTATCCAGGGCTTTGGTGATATTCTGAAAGAAGTCTGCCTGGTTTAACAGGCATGATCTACCCTTAATGAAGCCCATCTGGGTTGGGTCAAGAGTTTGAAGGTCACTTATGTCATTGTTGATGAGGTCTATGATTATTTTAATGGCCTTGCTAATGAGACTGGTTAGGCTTAGGGGACTATAGTTCAGAGGGTCAGTTGATGGGCCTCCTTTGTGCAAGGGGATTACTGTTGCTGTTTTCCTATCTGCTTAAACATAGGGAGTTTTCAGGCTATGGTTACAGAGAATTCCAAGTGGGTCCACTAGGTTTTGTTTTAGATTGCTAAGTAAGCAGTCTGGGATGCTATCTGGTCCCTCTGAGGCTGTGTTTTTGGCCTTGCAGAGTCCAGATGATGAACTGCTCTCTAGTGATACTAGGAAATGGGCTAGTGTCAGAAATAATTTGGGTTATGGTTGGTGGGGACACTGGGAGAAGTTTGTACCAAATCTGTTGACTAGCAAGTTGGCAATTACTTCAGGTGCCATATGAGTGGTACCATCCACAATAAGCACATATCTGGGCATTCCCTTTAAATTTCTGATGTAGCTAAAGAATGCCTTTTGGTTATCATAAGCTAGGGATGCTATTTTAGTTTTGTCATTAACTTTACTGGACTTTACAAGATGTATGATTTGCTTGTTCAAGCTGTGGAGGTTATTTTTTCTCTGTTGAGTCAGTTCCTTCTTGCTCTTAGATATCAGATCACGTTTGCTGCCTACTGCCTATATATTTAGAGAGACAGGACAGAAAGAAGGAGTGAGGCTTAAAACAAGAACATGAAAGTTCCTATATCATCCAAAATCCTTCTAGGAGTGTCACGGACAGGGGATGGCTGGGAGGGAAGGTGAGGAAGAATGAAAATGGACAACACAGATGCCAAGTTATGGTAAGTACATAACTCCTAAGTCTGATGTTGTCCTTTTCATTCTTCCTCACTACTGGGTCAGAGTCCCCAGCTATTTTACTCTTGGGTGGCATCAAGGAAGGATATGACATAACACTGTCGAACTAAGGGAAGCTCTGCTTCTGGAGACAATGTCCACTTGTAAAAAGCGTCACAAATGTAGGCGTCTTAAATCAAGTGGCTGCAGCACAGATATCAATAGAAGTTTCGGCGGAACATCAGATCAGGTATCCATAGATCTAGTAGAAGGTGGATTAGAAGGATGAGGTTAAGGAAGGATATGCCGGAGCACTGTCAAGCCGAAGGATGCCCTGCTTCTGGAGACAGTGTTCAATTTATAATGTGAAATAAAAATATGCTGTTTAGACCATGTAGCTGCAGCACATATTTCATCAATTGATGTCTTGGCAGAAAAAGCTGATGAAGTTGCCATGGATCTAGTCAAGTGGACTTTTGGGTGGAGGTAATTCAATACCTTTTTGGGAATAAAGGGCAGAAAGTCAACGATTTAGCCAGGGTGATCTTGGATACTGCTTGACCCAAATGATTACAAGAAAAGGATACAATGAGTTGGTCAGATTTCCTATGCTTATTTGTCCTCTGCAGATAGAAACATCACTGTCAATGAACATCGAGAAGATGTAGCATTTATTCTCCTTTAGTTGCATAGTTTGGGGAATAAAACATTAGATGAATAGACTGATTAATATTGGATTCTGTGGCCACTTTAAGCATAAAACAGAGGTTAGTCCTTAGGAACACTCTGTAAAGTCTTGAAATTCTGATACTCTCTTGTCTGTGGCGATGGCTACTAAGAAGATAGTCTTCCATGGAAGAAATTAAGTCAGAAGTATTGACTGGTTCAAAAAGGCTTTTGAGTAAGTCCTTGAAGAACTACTGTCAGATCCCAAGTGGGTGAATGATATTTTATTGCAGGTCTTAATACCCCTCATAAAAGCCTTGCATAATCTTGAGGAGAAAATAGAGAGAGATCCCTTTCTTTAATGAAAATTTGAAATGACAGCCAGCTGTAACTTAATGGTAGAGAAACTGGTGATGTCATGAAAAGATGAACTCAGAAAAAGGACAATAACTGACATAGGAGCTGCAAATGGAACAACATTCTCCTCTGAGGCCAAATCATAAATCTCTTCCACTTACTTAGCTTTCTGAGGGGCCAAGAATATGTCGCATGCAAGGGAAGTTAGCCTGCACTTTCTTATTATCACTGCAAGTGGAGAAACCATTTGGTCAGGTTGAGAGTGCGGATATTGCGTTGTCGATGCTCTGACGGATGGGAGATGAGGTCCTGATTGGGATCCAGTATCCAGGGAGGATACTTCAGGTGAGACCATAGAAAGGGAAACCAAACCTGATGAGGCCAGGAGGGGGCAATGAGGTTCACCAAGCACTTCAGCCTGCTAGCTTTCTGTAGAGATTTTGGGATCAAAGGTAGAGGGGTTGATCATGGACTAGAGCATCCCTCAGTGACTCCTCCTTTGGGAGGATCAGCAAAATACTTGCTGCATTAGCTGTTTAGGGAAGAAGCAAAGAAATCACAGTAAGGTTGGCTGTAATGGCTGAAATCAAATTCTGAACTGTTTGATTGAAGGAGGACTTGTGAGGAATCAGAATGGGTCTGTGAGTCTGTCAGAGCAGCAGATTTACCCAGTATATACATTTCAATTAGAAGGCTATCTGAAGATATCACCCATTTCCATACCCTCATGACCTCTCTTCACATGGGGTAAGAGCGGGTTCCTCCTCATTTGTTGATATGCCAGACTACTGACATGTTGTCAGTGTTTATTGCAATAGTCCCTAGTGGAAGAATGTCCTGAAAGGCTGGCACCATGAAAAAGACTGCTCCCATGTGCCTTAGGTATCTTTCCCTTGAAATGACTCCCCAGTCAGCAGGGAGCAGGTGTGGTCACCTTGGTTATGGGGGGGGGGGGTTGCCTGGAAACTGGTCTGCAAATTGGAGGGACTGTTATTAGGCAGCTGACATAGAACCTAGAGATTGTAAGAGCAATCTTGCTGGATGGGACAGAAATTATAGCAAATGATACACCTGATTTCTTAATAATGCGATAAAGAAACAAAGATGCTATTTGTTCTGTGGTATCCAAAGAGTACAAATTAATTACAAATTCTGTATTGGGGATAGATTGGACTTTGACAAATTTATTGTATTGTCCAGGGATCTGTAGATGTAAAAACAGTCCCTTGCTTGAAGCAGGAGATGCCTGGTTGAGGCAGAGAGGAGCCAGTCATTCAGATATAGAAGCTGGAATCCTTTGAGTCTCAGGTGAGCTGCCACTACTGCCATGCATTTGTCAAATGCTCGGGGGACTGTGATAAGTCCAAAAAGCAGAGCTCTGAAATGATAGCGACTGCCCCCCCTTTTCTTAGGCCCAGATTCTTATCGCATTGCTGGAAACATAGATTAATAAAAGTAGAAAGATTTTTAATTTCAGGTGCATTCATGGTCTTGCTTCTTTGATTTATTAGCAAATGAGTGGGTACTTTGTTGCCACCCTAAGGAAGGAAGAGCCATAGAGGTAGGCATTGGACAAAGATGTTCCAAAGAGTTACCCAAAGAATCATAACGTCCTGTAAAGATGTCTGAAAACACGATAGGCTTAGGGCAAAGCGACTGAAAAACAGTCTTCCTCTATATAAAGGATGAGGAACCCCAAAGTATCTGGGGAAGGAATGTAATAGGTGGTTGAGGTAAGGACTCTGGCATCAACCTGAGGAGTCTAAAGAAGAAGTAGAAAATAGCAAGGAAGACATTTTGAATCTGTCACAGAGGTAAACTTATGATGTTTTTATAGACTAAAGAAGTGTATCCAAATGTTCACATTGGAAGCAGACGTCAGTGTTGGTCACGTCTAATGAGTTACTTTTCCATAAGAGAATAAAGGTCTGGTTAATTTTAGTGAATTAGGTTCCATCACATCTCTCATGCAGTAAGTTTACCTTATGTTATTCATCATAGGGGATTACCCCACTAATTTGCTAGTTACAAGGGAGGATTTCCTCTGTGGTAGTTCTTGTAGTGTTGGGATGTGATCTCCTGTAACAAGAGCTTTTCTTGTCCTGCAGCAAGTAATGGGGCATACCTGGCAACCTCCTTGACCAAGAAACTGTACAATGCCATAAACAATACAAAGCCCTGAAAAAAATGAACCTAGTATAAGCAGTTTAAGAATGAATAAATATATTTGTGGACCCTCTGGGATATGAACGAGCAACTGATCTGTCAAATCCGAGAAGAAAACTTTGGATCTAACAAAACTATACTGCCCAATCATGCAGATCCAATGGTATTGGATCCGAGATCCAACAAGTTAACTTTTCCATTTAAAAAAAAAAAAAAAAAACGGAAACGTGTAAAATAGGGAATAGATGGTAAATAATTGCTTGATTCCAGATGAATACCATTATTTAGTAGCTTCATTCCTTGGCATATTTTATGAGGAACAGAAAGAATATAAGTAAAAAATGTTGGCCTGTCAGTGAAAATACTGGACCGTTGAGAGCTAAGTCAGATCCCATACTTAGGACCCAAGGAGAGGACTGCCTGACTAGATTGGATCCAGAGGGGGAGAAGGCTGGAGATGTGTTGTTTCTGGATGACCTGCCTTACGTTGGATTCAACAACTTTGGATCCAAGAAAAATCAGATCTGAATGCCTCGGCTCTTTAGATTTTTGAGCTTCAGTTCAAGAATCTTGCTTTAGGGGGTACTGTAAAAGACTGGCTCGAAACACCTTGGATTGGATGAACATTTCTATCACAATTAAGCTGTAAAAGATTGGATCGGGACCTTGGATCCAAAGAGTTTTCAGCTTTAGGTAAAGAATCTTGCTTCAGGACTGGAGAAGATCAGGTCCAAAGACCTTGGATCAGAGAAAAATGTGTATGTAATATATATATATATATATATATATATATATATATATATATATATATATATATATATATATATATATATATATACATATATATATAATCAGCTTGCTTGGACCAACCTGCTGGATCCATGGAGAACTTTGGATCCAAAGGAGGTCATATGATCCAAGGACTAGGATCCAAAGTCCTTGATAGAGGTTCTGATATATAAAATCTGCTTGCTCGAACTAACCTGTTGGATCTGTGGAGGACTTTGGATCTAAAAGAGGTCATTAGGTCTTAGAATCTGAGGGCTAGGATCGGATGTCCTAGAAAGAGATTCCATTTCCATTTCTCTCTCTTTTTTTTTTTTTTTTGTTAAGGGGATATGAGCACCTAAAGGAACCGTTGTCATGTATGGAAGGGAACAATTACACAAACAGTTTATTTTGATGTGTGATTTGCTAGAAAAAGCACAAAATTTACAATGGATCGTCAGAAGGTTAAAGGGCAGGTGAGCTCAGAACCTTGCACCTTTGGCACAGAAAGCAGTCTAACAAGCTAGATCTTAAACCTGTATGCTAACTGTGGAGGCCTACAAAAGTTTGAGACAGAAAGTTAATAATTTAAAGTATAAGTGACCTGCATCGAGACTATAATGATCCATGTCCCTCGCCCTAGAGAAAACCAGTGCAAATCATGGATGAGAGAAATTTCTAACAATAGCTCTAAAACTTAGCGCAAGGGAAAACGACAGTTTTAAACATTACTCACATAGCCTTACAAATGGAGGGATACGAATATGAAAATTTTAAGGACTGTGAACAGATGCTCTGTATACCTCTGAAGCTCTATAAAAGTCACTAGAGTAAAAGGATTTGCTATAATATACATTTGTCTGAAGGATTTGAGTTCTGAGACTCGTATATATTATTATTTAGTGACTATGCAGTTGAGAAGTAAGTTAGCAAAGAAAAAAGGATAGCAGCACAAAGACCAAGACAGAAACAGATCTGGAAAACCACACAAATGTGGCAGGGGAAGCCATGGTTCCCACCTTTTTTGGCGTAGGAAGCAACACTCTACAAAAGAAAGGTCTGAAAAAAGAAGGGCAAGGTCTGAGTCAGCTGCAGTTTAACAACCAAGAGGAAACAGCAATGACAGACTCTCTGACAGGATAAAAGTACAATCAAGTACATGCAACAAGAGGGATAGATGAACAATACAAAAATATGAAACTTTTTACATGTCAATAGCCACAGAGGCTACCAAGGGAGGATAGAATAAATCAACGATAGAAAAAAATTACAAATAAATTTACAAATAAATATCCTTATAGAATCTTCTGTCCTTTCAGGATGGTGGTAAATTAGATCTGAATAGTTGGGGATGATGTAGTGCATTATGGGAAGAGGGAGGAGCTCAAGACTAGGATCTGAAGTCTGGAAAATGTGGCTGATACAGATCCAAAGATCGGATCAGTAACCCAATAGTGAAGAAGAATGAAAATGGACAACACAGATGCCAAGTTATGGTAAGTACATAACTTCTAATTTATTCCATTTTTTATATAACCTATTTATACTTTAGGTCTACCACTGTAGCTTGTATTTTTGGAAGGACCTGGTTTTGGTCTATACGGTTGTTTAGGCATCTGTGTAAACATCTGCATAAGAGTCACTGTTGGCTCTTTTTGCAGTGGGTTTGAAACTTTTTATACTATTGCTTAGTAGGCTGTAGTTAGCTTTGGAAAAACGTTTTTAGTTTTATTGCTCCTATGGGGATGTCAGGTCTGATAGTTACTTTGAACGAGACTGAATTATGGTCTGACCCTACCTGGGAGGGTATCACACAGGAGGGAGTGCAGTGATCTCCCCCATGTTAGTGCATACCAAGTCTAGGGCATTTGAGCCCCTTGTGGGGGTGAGGACTATCTGTTCCAGGGCATTTGTATTGACAAAGTCCAGGAATCTCTGGGTGATTGTGTTTGAGCTTGTGTAAGTTGCCCAATCGATGGAAAGATAGTTGAAATCACCAATGACCAAGGTGTTTGACAGTATGATGAGTGACTCAAGTAGGTCCAAGTAAGCTGTATGTTTTTCTTGACTCATGGTTGGGGACCTATAGCTAACAATGATGTGTGGTAGGGTACTTTTCCTATAGTTGGACCTGAAGTAGCTCAAGAGAGTCATACTGTTTAACCAGTCTTGAGGTATACTTGGCTTTAATAAAGATGGATACATCTCCGCCTTTGGTCTTTCCACGCTTGAACCATTTTTCTGTGACTGCACTGACATCAGCATCTTCCAGGGAGAGGAGTGCTTCCAGGAAGTGCAGTTTCCTGTTTAAGATCCTAGCATTAAGCAGGATAACCTTGAGTTTGTCTGAAGTGGGTTTTATTATGTTAGAAGTTTTCTTTTTTTAACATTGCCTAAAAGACACAATGGGGAAAGCAAGAGCCTTTGCCAGTATCCTAAACCCAAGAGGAGACAGGTGTAGACTATTTCTGGCAAAGCAGGACAGTCTGTTGACCATGTCTCCCCAGGCTGACAGATACTGGATCCCCTGGATTGACACCTGAAGCTAAGCCAGTTGTTGAAGTCAATAATTTTTTTGTTTATACTGTGGAATCATCCTGGGTGAGGGTAGAATACTGCTTAGGACTATGGTCATACCTGCCTTGGACACATAATCTAAGAGTTCAGTCACACCTCTCTTCATGTAGTCCAGAGAGGTACATATCAAGTCATTTACCCCAACATGGGCCATGACAGAGTTATAATGGTACTTGTTATTGAGTGAGTTGAGTGCATGCATGATTTGACAGATCCTGGCACCTGATAGGCAGTTGTCCGTGGACCTTCTCCTTATTCAGCCTAGTGACGGGGACATCTGTGTGTCTCACTATTGAGTCACCTATGACCAAGACATTCGGTCCTGAGGTGTTTTGCCTTAGGAGCTTATTTGGTAAGACATTGGTATGTGTGTTATGTGTAGTGGATTCTATTTGTGTTCCAGCATGCGTGAGTGATTTGTACTTGGGAGGGCTCTGGTCTTTTGCTAGGCTATTAGTGCGTACCTCCTCATATGTGGGCTTGTGTCATGACCTTAACTTCTGTGAGAGGAGAGGTATGTGTGCTGACTTGTTTGATGGCTTGTTCAGTGTTACATGAGAGGATGTATTCCAGTTTCACGGTATATAGCTATAGCTCTCACATAGTGTATTTGTTTGTTTTAGGAGCAAGTGCTTGTTATTATACATGAAGCA
The DNA here is from genome assembly GCF_019279795.1 of Protopterus annectens. Lineage (NCBI taxonomy): Eukaryota > Metazoa > Chordata > Ceratodontiformes > Protopteridae > Protopterus > Protopterus annectens. The sequence continues at coordinate 851,004,828 of NC_056737.1, read as the reverse complement.
ATTACTACATTGCCTCAGGATACCCATGTCAATCAGGCTGGCTGGAGAAATGTTGGGAAACTGACCTTCCATTGTGGCAAGCTAAACCATAAGTACTATTGGGGAGTTGGCAGGTTAGATTAGCTTTAGCTGTAGGGTTAACAAGAGGACTTATTCTATTTACAATTTTGGATGAAAAAGTATGGCAACACTGCTCAGTGCTCAGCTGAGTTGCCCACAGTGCTGCAGTGTGCAGCTGAGTTAACCGCAGTTCAGCAGGAAAGCTGGGGATGTTTTTACTGTTTCTAGGCATTTGAGTCAATACAAGGCACTGGTGATCCCCATAGTAAGGTGTACAGTGACTCGCAAACTGAGGCTTTCTCCAGCAATCCCTAACTCAGATGGTTCCTGAGCCACACACTTCTGCCACAAGGGTGCAGGGAAGCCATATTAATGTAAGATAGCTGGTTTTAGTGTTCAAGTGATACCCAGACAGTCTAGACTTAGCAAGTCTGATTCCAGCTTCTGCTATATAAGGCAGTGGTACTAAAAATTCAAAGTGTAGAATAAGAACAGACTCAACAGCAAAACAGCAAAAATGGTCAGCAATTTGACTAAATACAATTCTCAAAGTACAATATAGGTTTTAAATACACTTATTTTTCAGTTGATTGCAGTGGATGCCTTGGACTTCAGTTCAGATTTACTCCCGACCTCTGGCTAAAGTTACCAAACTCTGAGCATTTTGGAGAGTAAACTGAGCCTGAGGCAAGTGTTGGCAGGTATGTGTGGGGCTGCTTGTATGAGTGGTGTCAGATGAGTGTGTGTGTGTGTGTGTGTGTGTGTGTGTGTGTGTGTGTGTGTGTGTGTGTGTGTGTGTGTGTGTGCGTGCGCTTATTTATGTAAATGTGTTTCTGCTTGGGTGATCGCAGTGGGTAAGGTAAGTCAGGGGGTAGGTTCGGTAGGTTAGGTTTGTGTGTGTGTGTGTCTTTGAATGGGTAAGAATATGCATGAATGCAGTTGAGGGATTGAGATTGGGTAGGAGGGTGTCTTATGAACTCTGTGCGAGTGCGAGTGGGTACTGCCATGCTTCTTAAATCCCTTTAGGCTAGTGGGCAGTAGATGTAATGGGTAGGGACATTAGACACCAGTGAATATTTTCTTAATTTGAGTGACCAGAAAAGTGATAAAACAGGTTTTGCAATATGAATCATTAAGTCACTAAAAAAGTTAAAAGAACAGGTCCTGCATTGGGATGCATTTATTGAAGAGTAATTAGTATGGAATTCTAATGCCTGTCTTTGCTAACTGACTGTAAAAGTTAGTGACATAGGAGGATCATAGGTAGCTACTAGGCTAGCTGCTTTTGTCAGCAATTTTAAGCCTAGCTAACATCCCCTCAAGGGAAAGACTCAAGCCCTGTAACATGTGTCAGTAAGGGAAACCCCTTAAGCATTATGCCGACCCCTAACCCATTATGGCAACCCCCCCCATGCTGAAGACTTGTAGACAAAGAGGAGACAGCACCTGATGATACCAGGCCAGGGTGTCTTTGAAATCTTATTTTTATCAACTTAAAAAGTGAAAAAAGCAACAGGTATTGCATCATAATGCATTTACTGAACAATGAGAAGAATTCACCTGTAATGATTGGCACTATTGACAAAATGTAATCATATATGAATATGAAGGAGGTAGAAGAAAAATAATTGGTACCATCAGAGAACTTCAGTAAACTCAGAGACATGTAAGATTTAAGGCAGGTGTGTGTGTGTGTGTGTGTGTGTGTGTGTGTGTGTGTGTGTGTGTGTGTGTGTGTGTGTGTGTGTGTGTGTGTGTGGGTGGGGGGGGACTGTATGTGGGGAGGTGAATGAGGGGGTGCTTTGTGCTACCTTAATACATCATCCTCTAGTAATGATTACTGTTAAGGACAACAAAAAGGTTCTGTTAGCACTTGTAGTAATCACTGTGAGATTCAGAAACACACAGATGAACTGATAAGGTATTTCTTCATTATGGCTAACGTGTCTCTGAATCATTGGTTTCCATAATTACATTAACAGGTGCAGCAACCTTGCCACTCACAGCTGGTCTTGTTTCTGATTATGGCACTTAATGTTTTAAAACAGTGTTTTAAAAACTAAATGCATCTGTAGGAGTAAGAAAGAAAGAAAGAAATAGGGCAGATATTTCTTGCCTTGTTTGGAAAAAAAAATCTACAAATTAGATAAGTCTGCTTCATTTTCTAAGTTAATGAAATCACAAGGCCTATTTTATGTGAGCTTTTATTAAAATTGTATATTTATTTCAATATCCATAGTTAATTTACAATCAGATATGTTACTCTGACACATACGGCCACAAAGGTATTGTGAGCAGTATTAGGGTCAGTTTTCTGAAATGAACAATTCCAAGCTTGAGTAATCAAAAGACAAAATAAACATAAAAGCACTGAATCAGGACATACAATATATGCACTGATAATAAATTATTTAGGAATTACGAACACTATTTTGTTTTCTGGATTGCCATTGTTATTTTATAAAAAAGTGTATTGGGCCTAGCCGATACCCAAAGGTCAGATTCAAACCCTGCACCTAGTGTTTATATGGGGAATATATAGACAATTGTGCCAAACCTACCCATTATATTTCATTCAAAGCTGGAAAGTATTTTAATAGACAAAGGATGATTAGCTTTTAATTTTATTAACTGGGTGGGATTTACTAAGCCAAAATACTCCAATTTTTAATAGCTAAGAGAGGAAAATATCTGCAATACAAGTCACAGGAGTCTTTTTTATTTACTTTTCTTTTCTTTGTGTTAGAGTAGGATGTCATCCTAAGCAGCTTGGATAATAGGAGGATACCAAAATATCTAGACAGGACCCAGAGGGGAAAAAACATACACATATATAGGCAGATAATGTAAACTGCACATCCAGATTATCTAGGCAGCACTCAGAGGAAAAAACATACATATATGTAGGCAGATAATATTAACTGAACAACCAGAATATCTAGACAGCACCCAGAGGAAAAAACATGCACATATATAGGCAGATAATGTAAACTGAAAAACCAGAATATCTAGACAGCAACCAGGGGAAAAACATACACATATATAGGCAGATAATTTAACCTGCTAGCCAGAATATCTATACAGCACCCAGAGGAAAAAAGGGTCTATATTACGACATCAAAAACCCATATCATCGAACACCACAACACAGACACACATAGCACGAACCACATATACGGTGAACCCCCTAAACCGTGAAATTTCAAATCTCGAACCGTCATAGTCGGCCAACACCAACACCCGCTACATACTACATACCCAAACATAATAAATAAAACACATACATACATACACTAACCAAACCCTACTTCTAAACCTAGACTAAACCTTACATACATTACTATCTATGCACTTTCCTTAACCCGCACCATAACCCTAAGGTCTGTAACTATCGCACACTTACCCTATAGACATATACCCAAACAAAACAAATAATCCACACATACAGTTAACAAAACCCTACTTCTAACCCTACACTAAACCATAAATACATTACCTATCTATGCACTTACCTTAACTCGCACCCTAACCCTAAGGCCCAAAACTATCGCTTACCTTACGGAGCTATACTGCAGATGACACTTCGATATTTCATATTTTGCGGTTTTGACCTTTCACCATTACCGTAGTTCGTGCTATGTCTGTCTTGTGGAGTTTGCGGAAACGGGATTTTGATCTCGTAATATAGACCCAGAAAAAACACATATATAGGCAGATAATGTAAACTGCACAGCCAAAATATCTAGACAGCACACAGAAGAAAAAATACACATATATAGGTAGATAATGTAAACTGCACGACCAGAATATCTAGACAAAACCCAAAGGAAAAAACATTCACATATATAGGCAGATAATGTAAACTGCACAACCATAATATCTAGAGAGAACCCAGAGGAAAAACACACATATATAGGTAGATAATGTAAACTGCATGACCAGAATATCTAGACCGCACCCAAAAAAAAAATAACATACACATTTAAAGGTAGATAATGTAAACTGCACAACCAGATTATCCTGACAAAACCCAGAGGAAAAAACATACAGATGTATAGGCTGATAATGTAAACTGCACAACCAGAATATCTAGACAGCACCAAAAGGAAAAAAAACACACATATATAAGCAGATAATGTAAACTGCATGAACAGAATATCTAGATAGCAACCAGAGGAAAAACATACACATATATAGACAGATAATATAAACTGTACTACCAAAATATCTAGAGAGCACCCAGAGGAAAAACATATATATATATATATATATATATATATATATATATATATAGGCAGATAATTTAAACTGCACAGCCAGAATATCTTGACAGCACTCAGAGGAAAAAACACACATAAATAGGCAAATAATATAAACTGCACAGCCAGAATATCTCAACAGCACACAGAGGAAAGAACATACATATATATATATATAGGCAGACAATGAAAACTGCATGACCAGAATATCTAGAGAGCACCCACTAGAAAAAAATATACACATATATAGGCAGATAATGGTAACTGCCCGACCAGAATATCTAGACAGCACCAAGAGGAAAAAATGTACACATATAGGCAGATAATGTATACTGCACAACCAGAATATCTAGACAGCACCCTGGGGTAAAAACATGCACATATATAGGCAGATAATGTATACTGCACAACCAGAATATTTAGACAGCAACCAAAGGAAAAAACATCCACATTTCTAATCAGATAATGTAAACTACACAGCCAGAAAATCTTGACAGCCCCCAGAAGAAAAAATGTACTCATATATAGGCAGATAATGTATTCTGCACAACCAAAATATCTAGACTGCACCCAGAAGTAAAAACATACACATTTATAGGCAGATAATGTAAACTGCACAACCAAAATATCTAGACAGCACCCAGAGGAAAAAAACATCCACATATATAGGCAGATAATGTAAACTGAACAACCAGAATATCTAGACAGCACCCTGGGGTAAAAACATACACATATATAGTCAGATAATTTAAACTGCACAACCAGAATTTCAAGACAGCACCGAGTGAAAAAAAAAACAGCACATATATATGCAGATAATATAAACTGCACAGCCAGAATATCTAGAGAGCACCCAGAGGAAAAAACATACACATATATAGGCAGATAATTTAAACTGCAAAGTCAGAATATCTAGACAGAACCCAGAGAAAAAAGGGTCTATATTACAACATCAAAAACCCATATCATCGAACTCAACACCGACACACAGCATGAACTGCAAATATGCCGAACCCCCTAAACCATGAAATTTCAAATCTCGAACCGTAATAGTCAGCCAACACCACCACAAGCTACATACTACATACCCAAACATAATAAATAAAACACATGCATACACTAACCAAACCACTGCGGTGGTGGTGCTGCGGTAGTGTTGTCGCCGCATAGCAAGATGTTGTCCCATTCGATTCTCAGCTAGAGCGTCTTCTGTGTGGAGGCATGCGTGAATGGGGTGTGCCTTCATTGAAGGTTGTGCATCAGGGCTGGTAACCTGTACGTAAAAATCCACTACCAATCATTAGCGGATCGGAGTTCTGCTGTGGCGACCCCTAACTGGGAAAAGCCGAAAGACACACACATACACTAACCAAACCCTTCTTCTAACCCTACACTTAACCTTACATACATTACTATCTATGCACTTACCTTAACCCACACCCTAACCCTAAGGTCCGTAACAATTTCACACTTACCCTATAGACATATACCCAAACAAAACAAATAATCCACACATACAGTTAATAAAACTCTACTTCTAACCCTACACTAAACCTTACATACATTACCTATCTATGCACTTACCTTAACCCACAGCCTAATCCTAAGGTCCGTTATTATTGCACACTTACCTTACTGAGCTATACCGCAAACGGGACAACTATGACACTTTGACATTTTGTGTTTGGCAATTTTCACCATTCGCCATTACCGTAGTTCATGCTATACATGTCTGTCTTGTGGTGTTCGCAGAAACAGGATTTCGATCTCGTAATATAGACCCGGAAAAAACAAAAACATAAATAGGGAGATAATGTAAACTGCACAGCCAAATTATCTAGACAGCACCCAGAGGAAAAAACATACACATATATATGCAGATAATGTAATCTGCAAGACTAGAATATCTTGACAGCACCCACAGGAAAAAACACAAATTTAAAGGTCAATAAAGTAAACTGCATGACCTGAATATCTTGACAGCACCCAGAGGAAAAACATACACATATATAGGCAGATAATGTAACCTGCATGACCAGAATAACTAGACAGCACCCAGAGGAAAACACACACACATATAGGCAGATAATTTAAATAGCACAGCCAGAATATATAGACAGCACCCAGATAAAAAAAAGATACACATATATAGTCAGATAATGTAAACTGCACAGCCAGAATATCTAGACAGCACCCAGAGGAAAAAAACATAGACATATATAGGTAGATAATGTAAACTGCATGACTAGAATATCTAAACAGCACCCAGAGGAAGAAATATACACATATATAGGCAGACAGTGTACACTGAATGACCAGAATATGTAGACATCACAAAGAGGAAAAAGATACACATACATTGACAGATAATGTAAACTGCACAACCAGAATATCTAGATAGTACCCAGAGGAAAAAACATACAGATATAGGCAGATAATTTAAACTGCATAGCCAGAATATCTAGACAGCATCCAGAGGAAAAAAGGGACTATATTACGACAATGAAACCTGTATCATCGAACACAACAACACATACACATACTGTGAACCGTAAATAAGCCAAACCCCCTAAACCGCGAAATTTAAAATCTCGAACCGTAATAGCCTGCCAACAACACCATGTGCTAGATAATACATTCCTAAACATAATAAATAAAACACATACATACATTAACCAAACCCTTCTTCTAACCCTACACTAAACTTTACATACATTACGATCTATGCGCCTACCTTAACCCGCACCCTAACCCTAAGGTCCATAATTATCGCACACTTATCTTATGGAGGTATACCGCCAACGGGCCAACTATGACACTTCGACATTTCAGGTTTCGTCATTTTGACCGTTCGCCATTACCCTAGTTCGAGCTATACAAGTTTGTTTTGTGGTTTTCCCAGAAACTGGATTTTGATTGTGTAATATAGACCCAGATAAAACATACACATATATAGGCAGATCATTTAAACTGCACAGCTAGAATATCTAGACAGCACCCAGAGGAAAAAAAATACACATATGTAGGTAGATATTGTAAACTGCTTGACCAGAATATCTAGACAAAACCCAGAGGAAAAAACAAACACATATATAGGTAGATAATGTCAACTGCACATCCAGAATATCTAGACAGCAACCAGAGGAAAAAACACACACATAAATAAGCAGATAATTTAATGTGCACAGCCAGAATATTTAGACAGCACCCAGAGGTAAAAATATACATGTATATGGGCAGATAACTGCACAACCAGAATATCTTAACAGCACCCAGAGGATATAAAATATCGGCAGATAATGTAAACTGCACAACCAGAATATCTAGACAGCATCTAGAGGAAAACGCATACAGATATATAGGCAGATAATGTAAACTGCACAACTAGAATATCTAGACAGCACCCAGGGGGAAAAAACCTACACATATATAACTGTATAATGTAAACTGCACAACCAGAATATCTAGACAGCACCCAGAGGAAAAAACATCCATATATATAGGCAGATAACGTAAACTTCACAACCAGAATATCTAGACAGCACCCAGAGAAAAAACAAACATATATAGGCAGATAATGTAAACTGCACAACCAGAATATCTAGACAGCACCTAGAGGAAAAAACATCCACATATATAGGCAGATAATGTAAACTGAACAACCAGAATATCTAGACAGCACCCTGGGGTAAAAACATACACATATATAGGCAGATAATGTATACTGCAGAGCCAGAATCTCTAGACAGCACCCAGTGGAAAAAAATACATATTTAGCAGATAATATAAACTGCACAACCAGAATATCTAGACAGCACCCAGAGGAAAAACATACACATATATAGTCAGATAATTTAAACTGCACAACCAGAATTTCAAGACAGCACCGATTAAAAAAGAACAACACATATTTAGACCGATAATGTAAACTGCACAGCCAGAATATCTAGACAGCACCCAGAGGAAAAAACATACACATATATAGGCAGATAATTTAAACTGCAAAGTCAGAATATCTAGACAGAATCCAGAGAAAAAAGGGTCTATATTACGACATCGAAAACCCGTATCATCGAACTCAACACCGGCACACAGCGTGAACCGCAAATACGCCGAACCCACTAAACCATGAAATTTCAAATCTCGAACCGTAATAGCCAGCCAACACCACCACAAGCTACATACTACATACCCAAACATAATAAATAAAACACATGCATACACTAACCAAACCACTGCGGTGGTGGTGCTGCGGTAGTGTTGTCGCCGCATAGCAAGATGTTGTCCCATTCAATTCTCAGCTAGACCGTCTTCTGTGTGGAGGCATGCGTGAATGGGTTGTACCTTCATTGAAGGTTGTGCATCAGGGCTGGTATCCCAGTACATAAAAATCCACTACCAATCATTAGCGGACCGGAGTTCCGCTGTGGTGACCCCTAACCGGGAAAAGCCGAAAGACACACACATACACTGACCAAACCCTTCTTCTAACCCTACACTAAACCTTACATACATTACTATCTATGCACTTACCTTAACCTACACCATAACCCTAAGGTCCGTAACAATTTCGCACTTACCCTATAGACATATACCCAAACAAAACAAATAATCCACACATACAGTTAATAAAACCCTACTTCTAACCCTACACTAAACCTTACATACATTACCTATCTATGCACTTACCTTAATCCACAGCCTAATCCTAAGGTCCGTAATTATTGCACACTTACCTTACTGTGCTATACCGCAAACGGGACAACTATGACACTTTGACATTTTGTGTTTGGCAATTTTCACCATTCACCATTACCGTAGTTCATGCTATACATGTCTGTCTTGTGGTGTTCGCAGAAACGGGATTTCGATCTCGTGATATAAACCCGGAAAAAACAAAAACATAAATAGGGAGATAATGTAAACTGCACAGCCAAATTATCTAGACAGCACCCAGAGGAAAAAACATACACATATATATGCAGATAATGTAATCTGCAAGACTAGAATATCTTGACAGCACCCACAGGAAAAAACACACATTTAAAGGTCGATAAAGTAAACTGCATGACCTGAATATCTTGACAGCACCCAGAGGAAAAACATACACATATATAGGCAGATAATTTAAATAGCACAGCCAGAATATCTAGACAGCACCCAGATAAAAAAAGATACACATAAATAGGCAGATCATGTAAACTGCACGTCCAGAATATCTAGACAGCACCCAGAGGAAAAACATACACATATATAGGCAAATAATGTAACCTGCATGACCAGAATAACTAGACAGCACCCAGAGGAAAACACACACACATATATAGGCAGATAATTTAAATAGCACAGCCAGAATATCTACACAGCACCCAGATAAAAAAAAGATACACATATATAGTCAGATAATGTAAACTGCACAGCCAGAATATCTAGACAGCACCCAGAGGAAAAAACATACACATATATAGACAGATAATATAAACTGCGCTATCAGAATATCAAGAGAGAACCCAGAAGAAAAAACATACACATATATAGGTAGATAATGTAAACTGCATGACTAGAATATCTAAACAGCACCCAGAGGAAGAAACATACACATATATAGGCAGACAGTGTATACTGAATGACCAGAATATGTAGACATCACAAAGAGGAAAAAGATACACATACATTGACAGATAATGTAAACTGCACAACCAGAATATCTAGATAGTACCCAGAGGAAAAAACATACAGATATAGGCAGATAATTTAAACTGCATAGCCAGAATATCTAGACAGCATCCAGAGGAAAAAAGGGACTATATTACGACATTGAAACCTGTATCATCGAACACAACAACACAGACACATACTGTGAACCGTAAATAAGCCAAACCCCCTAAACCACGAAATTTCAAATCTCGAACTGTAATAGCCAGCCAACACCACCACGTGCTAGATAATACATTCCTAAACATAATAAATAAAACACATACATACATTAACCAAACCCTTCTTCTAACCCTACACTAAACTTTACATACATTACTATCTATGCGCCTACCTTAACCCGCACCCTAACCCTAAGGTCCATAACTATCGCACACTTATCTTATGGAGCTATACCACTGACGGGCCAACTATGACACTTCGACATTTCAGGTTTCGTCATTTTGACTGTTCGCCATTACCCTAGTTCGCGCTATACAAGTTTGTTTTGTGGTGTTCCCGGAAACTGGATTTTGATTGCGTAATATAGACCCAGATAAAACATACACATAAATAGGCAGATCATTTAAACCTGCACAGCTAGAATATCTAGACAGCACCCAGAGGAAAAAAAATACACATATGTAGGTAGATATTGTAAACTGCTTGACCAGAATATCTAAAAACCCAGAGGAAAAAGCAAACACATATATAGGTAGGTAATGTCAACTGCACATCCAGAATATCTAGACAGCAACCAGAGGAAAAAAAAAAAAAAAAACAGGCAATAATGTAAACTGCATGACCAGAATATCTAGATAGCACCCAGAGTAAAATCCACACACATAAATTAGCAGATAATTTAATGTGCACAGCCAGAATATTTAGACAGCACCCAGAGGTAAAAATATACACATATATGGGCAGATAACTGCACAACCAGAATATCTTAACAGCAGAGGATATAAAATACACATATATCGGCAGATAATGTAAACTGCGCAACCAGAATATCTAGACAGCATCTAGAGGAAAAAGCATACAGATGTATAGGCAGATAATGTAAACTGCACAACTAGAATATCTAGACAGCACCCAGGGGGAAAAAACCTACACATATATAAGTGTATAATGTAAACTGCACAACCAGAATATCTAGACAGCACCCAGAGGAAAAAACATCCACATATATAGGCAGATAACGTAAACTTCACAACTAGAATATCTAGACAGCACCCAGAGAAAAAACAAACATATATAGGCAGATAATGTAAACTGCACAACCAGAATATCTAGACAGATCCCAGAGGAAAAAACAAACACATATACAGGCAAATAATATAAACTGCACAGCCAGAATATCTAGACAGGACTCAGAGGAATAAACCTACACATATATAGGCAGATAATGTAAACTTGCATGACCAGAGTATCTAGACAATATGCAGAGGAAAAACCATAAACATATATAGGCAGATAACTTAATCTGCACAGCCAGAATATCTAGACAGCACCCAGAGGAAAAAACGCACACACACACACACACACACACACACACATATATATATATATATATATATATATATATATATATATGCAGATAATGTAATCTGCATGACCAGAACATCTTGACAGCACCCATAGAAAAAAATATACACATTTAAAGGTGGATAATGTAAACTGCATGACCAGGATATCTAGACAGTACCCAGAGGAAAAAACATTCACATGTATAGGCAGATAATGTAAACTACACAACCAGAATATCTAGAGAGCACCCAAAGGAAAAAAATACACATATATAGGCAGATAATTTAAACTGCACAGCCAGAATATCTAGACAGCACCCAGAGAAAAAAACACATTTTTAGGCTGATAATGTAAACTGCACAGCCAGAATATCTAGACAGCACCCAGAGGAAAATACATGCACATATATAGCAGATAATGTAGCCTGCAGACCAGAATATCTAGACAGCAACCAGAGGGAAAAACACCCATATATAGCCAAATAATGTAAACTGCACAGCCAGAATATTTAGACAGCACCCAGAGGAAAAAAAACATACACATATATAGGCAGATAATGTAAACTGCACAACTAGAATATCTAGACAGCACCCAGGGGGAAAAACTCACACATTAATAGGCAGATAATGTAAACTGCATAACCAAAATATCAAGACAGCACCCAGAGGAAAAAAACACACACATATATAAGCGTATAATGTAAACTTCACCATCAGAATATCTAGACAGCACCCAGAGGAAAAAAACAAACATATATAGGCAGATAATGTAAACTGCATGACTAGAATATTTAGATAACACCCAGAGGAAAAGACATACACATATATAGGTAGAACATGTAAAATGCACAACCAGAATATCTAGATACCACCCAGAGGAAAAAACCTGCACATATATATAGGCAGATAATGTAAACTGCATGACTAGAATATTTAGATAACACCCAGAGGAAAAGACATACACATATATAGGTAGAACATGTAAATTGCACAACCAGAATATCTAGACAGCACTCAGAGGAATAAACATATCCATATATAGGCAGATAATGTAAACTTGCACAACCAGAGTATCTAGACAATACGCAGAGGAAAAAACATAAACATATATAGGCAGATAACTTAATCTGCACAGTCAGAATATCTAGACAGCACCCAAAGGAAAAAACATACACATATATAGGCAGATAATGTAAAGTGAACAACCAGAATATCTAGATAGTGCCAAGAGGGTAAAACACACATACAGAGGCAGATAATGTAAACTGAAAAACCAGAATATCTAGATAGCACCCACAGAAAAAAAATACACATATATAGGCAGATAATATAAACTGCACAGCCAGAATATCTAGAAAGCACCCAGATATAAAAAGGGTCTATATCACGACATTGAAACATGTATCATCGAACATAATGCTGACACACATACCACGAACCGTAAATAAGCCGAACCCCCTAAACCATGAAATTTCAAATCTCGAACCGTAATAGCCAGCCAACACCACCACATGCTACATAATACATACCCAAACATAATAAATAAAACACATACATACATTAACCAAACCCTTCTTCTAATCCTACACTAAACCTTACATACGTTACTATGTATGCACCTACCTTAACCCGGACCCTAACCCTAAGGTCTGCAACTATCGCGCACTTATCTTACGGAGCTATACCACCGACAGGCCAAATATGACACTTTGACATTTCGTGTTTCATCATTTTGACCCTTTGCCATTACTGTAGTTCACGCTATACAAGTTTTGTGGCGTTCACGGAAACGGGATTTTGATTGCGTAATAAAAACCCTGATAATACACATATAGGCAGATAATATAAACTGCACAGCCAGTATATCTAGACAGCACCCAGAGGAAAAAAACATACACATAAATAGGCAGATAATGTAAACTGCACAGCTAGAATATCTAAACAGCACCCAGAGGAAAAAAACATACACATATATAGGCAGAAAACGTAAACTGTACAGCCAGCATATCTAGACAGCAGCCAGAGGAAAAAAAGGATACACATATATAGACAGATAATGTAAACTGCACAGCCAGAATATCTAGACAGCACCCAGAGGAAGAAACATACACATATATAGGCAGATAATGCAAAATGCACAACCAGAATATCTACACAGCACCCAGATAAAAAAAAACATACACATATATAGCAGATAATATAAACTGCACAACCAGAATATCTAGAGAGCACCCAGAGGAAAGAAACACACATCTATAGGCAGATAATGTAACCTGAACAACCAGAATATCTACATAGTGCCAAGAGGGTAAAACATACACATAGAGGCAGATAATGTAAACTGAAAAAAAAGAATATCTAGATAGCACCAAGAGAAAAAAAAAACACACATATATAGGCAGATAATGTAAACTGCACAGCCAGAATATCTAGACAGCACCCAGATGAAAAAGGGACTATATGACTGGATTGAAACCTGTATCGAACACAACACCGACACATTGCGTAAACCGTAAATAAGCCGTACCCCCTAAACCACGAAATTTCAAACCTCGAACCGTAATAGCCGGCCAACACCACCACGTGCTAGATAATACATACCCAAACATAATAAATAAAACACATACATACATTAACCAAACCCTTCTTCTAACCCTACACTAAACCTTACATACATTACGATCTATGCACCTACCTTAACCCGTACCCTAACCCTAAGGTCTGTAACTATCGCACACTTATCTTACGGAGCTATACCGCCGACGGGCCAACTATGACACTTCGACATTTCATGTTTCATCGTTTTGACCATTCGCCATTACTATAGTTCATGCTATACAAGTTTGTTTTGTGGTGTTTGTGGAAACAGGATTTTGATCGCGTAATATAGACCCGGATAAAACATACACATATATAGGCAGACAATTTAAACTGCTGAGCTAGAATATCTAGACAGCACCCAGAGGAAAAAAACATACACATATATATGCAGATAATTTAAAATGCACAGCCAGAATATCTAGACAGCACCCAGAGGAAAAAACATACACATATATAAGCAGATAATGTAAACTGCATGACCAGAATATCTAGACAGCACCCAGAGGAAAAAGCATGCACATATATAGGTAGATAATTTAAACTGCACAAACTAAATATCTAAATAGCACCAAGAGGAATTATCACACACATATATAGGCAGATAATGTAAACTGAAAAAACAGAATATCTAGACGGCACCCAGAGGAAAAAACATACACACCTATATAGGTAGCTAATGTAAACTGCACGAAGAGAATATCTAGACAGCACCCAGAGGAAAAAAACATATGCATATATAGGCAAATAATGTAAACTGCACAGCCAGAATATCTAGACAGACCCAGAGGAAAAAACATACACATATATAGTCAGATAATGCAAACTGCAAAACTACAATATCTAGAGAGCACCCAGAAAAAGAAATACACCTATATAAGCAAAAAATGTAAACTGCACAACCAGAATATCGACAGCACCCAGGGGGAAAAAAACACACATTTACAGGCCGATAGTGTAAACTGCATAACCAGAATATCTAGACAGCACCCAGAGGAAAAAACATACCCATATATAGGGAGATAATGTAAACTGCACAACCAGAATATCTAAACAGCACCCAGAGGAAAAAACATACACATATATAGGTAGAACATGTAAAATGCACGACCATAATATCTAGATATCACCCAGAAGAAAAACACTTACACATATATAGGCAGATAATGTAAACTGCACAACCAGAATATCTAAACAGCACCCAGAGGAAAAAAAAAACACACATATATAGGCAGATAATTTAAGTTGTACAGCCAGAATATCTAGACAGCACCCAGAGGAGAATACATGAACATATATAGGCAGATAATGTAATCTGCACAACCAAAATATCTAGACAGCACCCATAGGTAAAAACATACACATATATAGGAAGATAATTTAAATTGCATTGCCAGAATATCTAGACAGCACCCAGAGGAAAAAAAACATACACATATATAGGAAGATAATTTAAACTGCACAACCAGAATATCTAGACAACACTCAGAGGAATAAACATACACATATATAGGCAGATAATGTAAGCTTGCACGACCAGAATATCTAGACAATACGCAGAGGAAAAGCCTAAACATATATAGGCAGATAATTCAATCTGCACAGCCAGAATATCTAGACAGCACCCAGAGGAACAAAACATACACATATATAGGTAGATAATATAAACTGCACAGCCAGAATATCTAGACAGCACCCAAAGGAAAAATTATTCACATATGTAGGCAGATAATGTAATTTGCGCAACTAGAATATCTAGACAGCACCCAGAGGAAAAATATGCACATATATAGGCAAAAATTGTAAACTGCTCAAACACAATATCTAAACACCCAGAGGAAAAAAACGATACACATATATATGCAGATAATATAAACTGCATGACCAGAATATGTAGACAGCTCCCAGAGGAAAAAAAACATACACATATATAGGCAGATAATGTAAACTGAAAAAACAGAATGTCTAGACAGCACCCAGAGGAAAAAACACACATATAGAGGCAGATAATTGAAACTGCACAACCAGAATATCTGGACTGCACCCAGTGGAAAAAAACACACATATCTAGGCAGATAATATAAACCACACTATCAGAATATCTAGAGAGAACCCAGAGGAAAAAACATACACATACATTGGCAGATAATGTAAACTGCATGACCAGAATATATTCTAGACAGCACCCAGAGGAAAAACATGCACATATATAGGCAGATAATGTAAACCGCACAGCCAGAATATCGAGACAGCACCCAGAGGAAAAAAACATACGCATATATAGGCAGATAATGTAAACTGCACAACCAGAATATCTAGAGAGCACCGAGATGAAAAAACTTAAATATATATATATATATATATATATATATATATATAGATAGATAGGCAGATAATGTAAACTTCACAGCCAGAATATTTAGACAGCAACCAGAGAAAAAAACATACACATATATAGTCAGATAATGCAAACTGCAAAACTAGAATATATAGACAGCACTCAGAGGAAAAAACATACTCATATATAGGCAGATAATGTAAATTGCACGACCAGAATATCTAGACAGCACCCAGAGGAAAAAAAATACACATATATGGGCAGATAATGTAAACTGCATGACCAGAGTATCTAGACAGCACCCAGAGAAAAAAAAAACATGCACATATATAGGCAGATAATGTAACCTGCATGACCAGAATAACTAGACAGCACCCAGAGGAAAACACACACACATATATAGGCAGATAATTTAAATAGCACAGCCACAATATCTAGACAGCACCCAGATAAAAAAAAAGATACACATATATAGTCAGATAATGTAAACTGCACAGCCAGAATATCTAGACAGCACCCAGAGGAAAAAACATACACATATATAGGTAGATAATGTAAACTGCATGACTAGAATATCTAAACAGCACCCAGAGGAAGAAACATACACATATATAGGCAGACAGTGTATACTGAATGACCAGAATATGTAGACATCACAAAGAGGAAAAAGATACACATACATTGACAGATAATGTAAAATGCACAACCAGAATATCTAGATAGTACCCAGAGGAAAAAACATACAGATATAGGCAGATAATTTAAACTGCATAGCCAGAATATCTAGACAGCATCCAGAGGAAAAAAGGGACTATATTACGACACTGAAACCTGTATCATCGAACACAACAACACAGACATATACTGTGAACCGTAAATAAGCCAAACCCCCTAAACCACGAAATTTAAAATCTCGAACCGTAATAGCCAGCCAACAACACCACGTGCTAGATAATACATTCCTAAACATAATAAATAAAACACATACATAGATTAACCAAATACTTCTTCTAACCCTACACTAAACTTTACATACATTACTATCTATGCGCCTACCTTAACCCGCACCCTAACCCTAAGGTCCATAACTATCGCACACTTATCTTATGGAGCTATACCGCCGACGGGCCAACTATGACACTTCGACATTTCAGGTTTCGTCATTTTGACCGTTCGCCATTACCCTAGTTCGCGCTATACAAGTTTGTTTTGTGGTTTTCCCGGAAACTGGATTTTGATTGCGTAATATAGACCCAGATAAAACATACACATATATAGGCAGATCATTTAAACTGCACAGCTAGAATATCTAGACAGCACCCAGAGGAAAAAAAATACACATATGTAGGTAGATATTGTAAACTGCTTGACCAGAATATCTAGACAAAACCCAGAGGAAAAAACAAACACATATATAGGTAGATAATGTCAACTGCACATCCAGAATGTCTAGACAGCAACCAGAGGAAAAAACACACACATAAATAAGCAGATAATTTAATGTGCACAGCCAGAATATTTAGACAGCACCCAGAGGTAAAAATATACATGTATATGGGCAGATAACTGCACAACCAGAATATCTTAACAGCACCCAGAGGATATAAAATACACATATATCGGCAGATAATGTAAACTGCACAACCAGAATATCTAGACAGCATCTAGAGGAAAAAGCATACAGATATATAGGCAGATAATGTAAACTGCACAACTAGAATATCTAGACAGCACCCAGGGGGAAAAAACCTACACATATATAAGTTTATAATGTAAACTGCACAACCAGAATATCTAGACAGCACCCAGAGGAAAATAACATCCACATATATAGGCAGATAATGTAAACTGAACAACCAGAATATCTAGACAGCACCCTGGGGTAAAAACATACACGTATATAGGCAGATAATGTATACTGCAGAGCCAGAATCTCTAGACAGCACCCAGTGGAAAAAAATACATATATAGCAGATAATATAAACTGCACAACCAGAATATCTAGACAGCACCCAGAGGAAAAACATACACATATATAGTCAGATAATTTAAACTGCACAACCAGAATTTCAAGACAGTACCGAGTGAAAAAAAAACAACACATATATATGCAGATAATGTAAACTGCACAGCCAGAATATCTAGACATGACCCAGAGGAAAAAACATACACATATATAGGCAGATAATTTAAACTGCAAAGTCAGAATATCTAGACAGAACCCAGAGAAAAAAGGGTCTATATTACGACATCGAAAACCCGTATCATCGAACTCAACACCGACACACAGCGTGAACCGCAAATATGCCGAACCCCCTAAACCATGAAATTTCAAATCTCGAACCGTAATAGTCAGCCAACACCACCACAAGCTCCATACTACATACCCAAACATAATAAATAAAACACATGCATACAATAACCAAACCACTGCGGTGGTGGAGCTGCGGTAGTGTTGTCGCCGCATAGCAAGATGTTGTCCCGTTCGATTCTCAGCTAGAGCGTCTTCTGTGTGGAGGCATGCGTGAATGGGGTGTGCCTTCGTTGAAGGTTGTGCATCAGGGCTGGTAACCCGGTACGTAAAAATCCACTACCAATCTATAGCGGACCGGAGTTCCGCTGTGGTGACCCCTAACCGGGAAAAGCCGTAAGACACACACATACACTAACCAAACCCTTCTTCTAACCCTACACTAAACCTTGCATACATTACTATCTATGCACTTACCTTAACCCACACCCTAACCCTAAGGTCTGTAACAATTTCGCACTTACCCTATAGACATATACCCAAACAAAACAAATAATCCACACATGCAGTTAATAAAACCCTACTTCTAACCCTACACTAAACCTTACATACATTACCTATCTATGCACTTACCTTAACCCACAGCCTAATCCTAAGGTCCGTAATTATTGCACACTTACCTTACTGAGCTATACCGCAAACGGGACAACTATGACACTTCGACATTTTGTGTTTGGCAATTTTCACCATTCACCATTACCGTAGTTCATGCTATACATGTCTGTCTTGTGGTGTTCGCAGAAACGAGATTTCGATCTCGTAATATAGACCCGGAAAAAGCAAAAACATAAATAGGGAGATAATGTAAACTGCACAGCCAAATTATCTAGACAGCACCCAGAGGAAAAAACATACACATATATATGCAGATAATGTAATCTGCAAGACTAGAATATCTTGACAGCACCCACAGGAAAAAACACACATTTAAAGGTCGATAAAGTAAACTGCATGACCTGAATATCTTGACAGCACCCAGAGGAAAATACATACACATATATAGGCAGATAATTTAAATAGCAGAGCCAGAATATCTAGACAGCACCCAGATAAAAAAGATACACATAATTAGGCAGATCATGTAAACTGTACGTTCAGAATATCTAGACAGCACCCAGAGGAAAACACACACACATATATAGGCAGATAATTTAAATAGCACAGCCAGAATATCTACACAGCACCCAGATAAAAAAAAGATACACATATATAGTCAGATAATGTAAACTGCACAGCCAGAATATCTAGACAGCACCCAGAGGAAAAAACATACACATATATAGGCAGATAATATAAACTGCACTATCAGAATATCTAGAGAGAACCCAGAAGAAAAAAACATACACATATATAGGTAGATAATGTAAACTGCATGACTAGAATATCTAAACAGCACCCAGAGGAAGAAACATACACATATATAGGCAGACAGTGTATACTGAATGACCAGAATATGTAGACATCACAAAGAGGAAAAAGATACACATACATTGACAGATAATGTAAACTGCACAACCAGAATATCTAGATAGTACCCAGAGGAAAAAACATACAGATATAGGCAGATAATTTAAACTGCATAGCCAGAATATCTAGACAGCATCCAGAGGAAAAAAGGGACTATATTACGACATTGAAACCTGTATCATCGAACACAACAACACAGACACATACTGTGAACCGTAAATAAGCCAAACCCCCTAAACCACGAAATTTCAAATCTCGAACTGTAATAGCCAGCCAACACCACCACGTGCTAGATAATACATTCCTAAACATAATAAATAAAACACATACATACATTAACCAAACCCTTATTCTAACCCTACACTAAACTTTACATACATTACGATCTATGCGCCTACCTTAACCCGCACCCTAACCCTAAGGTCTGTAACTATCGCACACTTATCTTATGGAGCTATACCGCCGACGGGCCAACTATGACACTAAGACATTTCAGGTTTCATCATTTTGACTGTTCGCCATTAACCTAGTTCGCGCTATACAAGTTTGTTTTGTGGTGTTCCCGGAAACTGGATTTTGATTGCGTAATATAGACCCAGATAAAACATACACATAAATAGGCAGATCATTTAAACCTGCACAGCTAGAATATCTAGACAGCACCCAGAGGAAAAAAAATACACATATGTAGGTAGATATTGTAAACTGCTTGACCAGAATATCTAAAAACCCAGAGGAAAAAACAAACACATATATAGGTAGGTAATGTCAACTGCACATCCAGAATATCTAGACAGCAAACAGAGGAAAAAAAAAAAAACAAACAGGCAATAATGTAAACTGCATGACCAGAATATCTAGATAGCACCCAGGATAAAAAACACACACATAAATAAGCAGATAATTTAATGTGCACAGCCAGAATATTTAGACAGCACCCAGAGGTAAAAATATACACATATATGGGCAGATAACTGCACAACCAGAATATCTTAACAGCACCTAGAAGATATAAAATAGACATATATCGGCAGATAATGTAAACTGCATGACCAGAATATCTAGATAGCACCCAGAATAAAAAACACACACATAAATAAGCAGATAATTTAATGTGCACAGCCAGAATATTTAGACAGCACCCAGAGGTAAAAATATACACATATATGGGCAGATAACTGCACAACCAGAATATCTTAACAGCACCTAGAGGATATAAAATAGACATATATCGGCAGATAATGTAAACTGCATGACCAGAATATCTAGATAGCACCCAGAATAAAAAACACACACATAAATAAGCAGATAATTTAATGTGCACAGCCAGAATATTTAGACAGCACCCAGAGGTAAAAATATACACATATATGGGCAGATAACTGCACAACCAGAATATCTTAACAGCACCTAGAGGATATAAAATAGACATATATCGGCAGATAATGTAAACTGCACAACTAGAATATCTAGACAGCACCCAGAGGAAAAAACATCCACATATATAGGCAGATAACGTAAACTTCACAACTAGAATATCTAGACAGCACCCAGAGAAAAAACAAACATATATAGGCAGATAATGTAAACTGCACAACCAGAATATCTAGACAGATCCCAGAGGAAAAAACAAACACATATATAGGCAAATAATATAAACTGCACAGCCAGAATATCTAGACAGGACTCAGAGGAATAAACATACACATATATAGGCAGATAATGTAAACTTGCATGACCAGAGTATCTAGACAATATGCAGAGGAAAAACCATAAACATATATAGGCAGATAACTTAATCTGCACAGCCAGAATATCTAGACAGCACCCAGAGGAAAAAAACGCACACACACACACACACACACACACACATATATATATATATATATATATATATATATATATATATATATATATATATGCAGATAATGTAATCTGCATGACCAGAATATCTTGACAGCAGCCATAGAAAAAAATATACACATTTAAAGGTGGATAATGTAAACTGCATGACCAGGATATCTAGACAGTACCCAGAGGAAAAAACATTCACATATATAGGCAGATAAAGTAAACTACACAACCAGAATATCTAGAGAGCACCCAAAGGAAAAAAATACACATATACAGGCAGATAATTTATACTGCACAGCCAGAATATCTAGACAGCACCCAGAGAAAAAAACACATTTTTAGGCCGATAATGTAAACTGCACAGCCAGAATATCTAGACAGCACCCAGAGGAGAATACATGCACATATATAGCAGATAATGTAGCCTGCAGACCAGAATATCTAGACAGCAACCAGAGGAAAAAACACCCATATATAGCCAAATAATGTAAACTGCACAGCCAGAATATTTAGACAGCACCCAGAGGAAAAAAAACGTACACATATATAGGCAGATAATTTAAACTGCACAACCAGAATATCTAGACAGCATCCAGAGGAAAAACCATACAGATATATAGGCAGATAATGTAAACTGCACAACTAGAATATCTAGACAGCACCCAGGGGGAAAAACTCACACATTTATAGGCAGATAATGTAAACTGCATAACCAAAATATCAAGACAGCACCCAGAGGAAAAAACACACACATATATAAGCGTATAATGTAAACTTCACAATTAGAATATCTAGACAGCACCCAGTGGAAAAAAACAAACATATATAGGCAGATAATGTAAACTGCATGACTAGAATATTTGGATAACACCCAGAGGAAAAGACATACACATATATAGGTAGAACATGTAAAATGCACAACCAGAATATCTAGATACCACCCAGAGGAAAAAACCTGCACATATATATTGGCAGATAATGTAAATTGCACAACCAGAATATCTAGACAGCACTCAGAGGAATAAACATATCCATATATAGGCAGATAATGTAAACTTGCACAACCAGAGTATCTAGACAATACGCAGAGGAAAAAAACATAAACATATATAGGCAGATAACTTAATCTGCACAGTCAGAATATCTAGACAGCACCCAAAGGAAAAAACATACACATATATAGGCAGATAATGTAAAGTGAACAACCAGAATATCTAGATAGTGCCAAGAGGGTAAAACACACATACAGAGGCAGATAATGTAAACTGAAAAAACAGAATATCTAGATAGCACCCACAGAAAAAAAATACACATATATAGGCAGATAATATAAACTGCACAGCCAGAATATCTAGAAAGCACCCAGATATAAAAAGGGTCTATATTACGACATTGAAACATGTATCATCGAACATAACACTGACACACATACCACGAACCGTAAATAAGCCGAACCCCCTAAACCATGAAATTTCAAATCTCGAACCGTAATAGCTGGCCAACACCACCACATGCTAGATAATACATACCCAAACATAATAAATAAAACACATACATACATTAACCAAACCCTTCTTCTAACCCTACACTAAACCTTACATACATTACTATGTATGCACCTACCTTAACCCGCACCCTAACCCTAAGGTCTGTAACTATCGCACACTTATCTTACGGAGCTATACCACCGACAGGCCAACTATGACACTTTGACATTTCGTGTTTCATCATTTTGACCCTTTGCCATTACTGTAGTTCACGCTATACAAGTTTTGTGGCGTTCACGGAAACGGGATTTTGATTGCGTAATAAAAACCCTGATAATACACATATAGGCAGATAATATAAACTGCACAGCCAGTATATCTAGACAGCACCCAGAGGAAAAAAACATACACATAAATAGGCAGATAATGTAAACTGCACAACTAGAATATCTACACAGCACCCAGAGGAAAAAAACATACACATATATAGGCAGATAACGTAAACTGTACAGCCAGCATATCTAGACAGCACCCAGAGGAAAAAAAAGATACACATATATAGACAGATAATGTAAACTGCACAGCCAGAATATCTAGACAGCACCCAGAGGAAGAAACATACACATATATAGGCAGATAATGCAAAATGCACAACCAGAATATCTACACAGCACCCAGATGAAAAAAAACATACACATATATAGCAGATAATATAAACTGCACAACTAGAATATCTAGAGAGCACCCAGAGGAAAGAAACACACATATATAGGCAGATAATGTAACCTGAACAACCAGAATATCTAGATAGCGCCGAGAGGGTAAAACATACACATAGAGGCAGATAATGTACACTGAAAAAAAAAGAATGTCTAGATAGCACCAAGAGAAAAAAAAAACACACATATATAGGCAGATAATGTAAACTGCACAGCCAGAATATCTAGACAGCACCCAGATGAAAAAGGGACTATATGACGGGATTGAAACCTGTATCGAACACAACAACACCGACACATTGCGTAAACCGTAAATAAGCCGTACCCCCTAAACCACGAAATTTCAAACCTCGAACCGTAATAGCTGGCCAACACCACCACGTGCTAGATAATACATACCCAAACATAATAAATAAAACACATACATACATTACCAAACCCTTCTTCTAACCCTACACTAAACCTTACATACATTACTATCTATGCACCTACCTTAACCCGCACCCTAACCCTAAGGTCTGTAACTATCGCACACTTATCTTACGGAGCTATACCGCCGACGGGCCAACTATGACACTTCGACATTTCATGTTTCATCGTTTTGACCATTCGCCATTACCATAGTTCGTGCTATACAAGTTTGTTTTATGGTGTTTGTGGAAACGGGATTTTGATTGTGTAATATAGACCCGGATAAAACATACACATATATAGGCAGACAATTTAAACTGCTGAGCTAGAATATCTAGACAGCACCCAGAGGAAAAAAACATACATATATATATATATGCAGATAATTTAAAACGCACAGCCAGAATATCTAGACAGCACCCAGAGGAAAAAACATACACATATATAAGCAGATAATGTAAACTGCATGACCAGAATATCTAGACAGCACCCAGAGGAAAAAGCATGCACATATATAGGTAGATAATTTAAACTGCACAACCTAAATATCTAAATAGCACCAAGAGGAATTATCACACACATATATAGGCAGATAATGTAAACTGAAAAAACAGAATATCTAGACGGCACCCAGAGGAAAAAACATACACACCTATATAGGTAGCTAATGTAAACTGCATGAATAGAATATCTAGACAGCACCCAGAGGAAAAAACATATGCATATATAGGCAAATAATGTAAACTGCACAGCCAGAATATCTAGACAGACCCAGAGGAAAAAACATACACATATATAGTCAGATAATGCAAATTGCAAAACTACAATATCTAGAGAGCACCCAGAAAAAGAAATACACCTATATAAGCAAAAACGTAAACTGCACAACCAGAATATCTAGACAGCACCCAGGGGGAAAAAAAACACACATTTACAGGCCGATAGTTTAAACTGCATACCAGAATATCTAGACAGCACCCAGAGGAAAAAACATACCCATATATAGGGAGATAATGTAAACTGCACAACCAGAATATCTAAACAGCACCCAGAGGAAAAAACATACACATATATAGGTAGAACATGTAAAATGCACGACCATAATATCTAGATATCACCCAGAAGAAAAACACTTACACATATATAGGCAGATAATGTAAACTGCACAACCAGAATATCTAAACACCACCCAGAGGAAAAAAAAACACACATATATAGGCAGATAATTTAAGTTGTACAGCCAGAATATCTAGACAGCACCCAGAGGAGAATACATTAAGATATATAGGCAGATAATGTAATCTGCACAATCAAAATATCTAGACAGCACCCATAGGTAAAAACATACACATATATAGGAAGATAATTTAAACTGCACTGCCAGAATATCTAGACAGCACCCAGATGAAAAAACATACACATATATAGGAAGATAATTTAAACTGCACAACCAGAATATCTAGACAACACTCAGAGGAATAAACATACACATATATAGGCAGATAATGTAAGCTTGCACGACCAGAATATCTAGACAATACGCAGAGGAAAAACCTAAACATATATAGGCAGATAATTCAATCTGCACAGCCAGAATATCTAGACAGCACCCAGAGGAACAAAACATACACATATATAGGTAGATAATATAAACTGCACAGCCAGAATATCTAGACAGCACCCAGAGGAAAAATTATTCACATATGTAGGCAGATAATGTAATTTGCGCAACTAGACTATCTAGACAGCACCCAGAGGAAAAATATGCACATATATAGGCAAATAATGTAAACTGCTCAAACAGAATATCTAAACACCCAGAGGAAAAAAACGATACACATATATATGCAGATAATATAAACTGCATGACCAGAATATGTAGACAGCTCCCAGAGGAAAAAACACATACACATATATAGGCAGATAATGTAAACTGAAAAAACAGAATATCTAGACAGCACCCAGAGGAAGAAACATACACATATATAGGCAGACAATGTATACTGAAAGACCAGAATATGTAGACATCACAAAGAGGAAAAAACATACACATACATTGGCAGATAATGTAAACTGCATGACCAGAATATCTAGACAGCACCCAGAGGAAAAACATGCACATATATAGGCAGATAATGTAAACAGCACAGCCAGAATATCTAGACAGCACCTAGAGGAAAAAACATACACATATATAGAAAGGTAATGTAAACTGCACGACCAGAATATCTAGACAGCACTCAGAGGAAAAAGGATACACATATATAGGCAGATAATGTAAACCGCACAGCCAGAATATCTAGACTGCACCCAGAGGAAAAAAAACATACGCATATATAGGCAGATAATGTAAACTGCACAGTCAGAAAATCTAGACAGCACCCAGAGGAAAAAAAACATACGCATATATAGGCAGATAATGTAAACTGCACAACCAGAATATCTAGAGAGCACCGAGATGAAAAAACTTACATATATATATATATATATATATATATATATATATATATATATAGGCAGATAATGTAAACTTCACAGCCAGAATATTTAGACAGCACTCAGAGGAAAAAAAATACACATATATAGGCAGATAATGTAAACTGCACAACCAGAATATCTAGAGAACACCCAGTGGAAGAAACATACACATATATAGGTAGATAATGTAAACTGCATGACCAGAATATCTAGACAGCACCCAGAGAAAAAAAAACATACACATATACAGGCAGATAATGTAAACTGCATGACCAGAATATCTAGACAGCACCCAGAAGGAAAAACGTACACATATAGGTAGATAATGTAAACTGCACAGCCAGAATATGTAGACAGCACCCAGAGGAAAAAACAAACACATATATAGGCAGATAATGCAAACTGCACAACCAGAATATCTAGACAGCACCCAGAGGAAAAAAACAAACACATATATAGGCAGATAATGCAAACTGCACAACCAGAATATCTAGACAGCACCCACTGGTAAAAACATACACAAATATAGGCAGATAATGTAAACTTCATGACCAGAATATCTAGAAAGCACCCAGAGGAAAAATATGCACATATATAGGCAGATAATGTAAACTGCACAGCCGGAATATCTAGGCAGTACCCAGAGGAAAAAACATAAACATTTAAAATCAGATAATGTAAATTGCGTGACCAGAATATCTAGGCAACACATATTATCGAAATATAATGCAAACTGCACAGCCAGAATATCTAAACAGCACCCAGAGGGAAAAACATACACATATATAGCAGATAATGTATACTGCATGACCAGATATCTAGACAGCACCCAGAGGAAAAATCATACACATACATAGACAGATAATGTAAACTGCATGACCAGAATATCTAGACTGCACCCAGTGGAAAAACATACACATATATAGGCAGATAATATAAACTGAACAACCAGAATATCTAGACAGCACCCAGAGGAAAAATCATACACACATATAGGCAGATAATGTGTACTGAATGACCAGAATAGCTAGGCATTACCCAGAAGAAAAAACATACATATACAAAGGCAGATTATGTAAACTGCATGACCAGAATATCTAGACCGCACCCAGAGGAAAAAGCATATATATATATATATATATATATATATATATATATATATATATATATATATAGGTAGGTAATGTAAACTGCACAGCCAGAATATCTAGACAGTGCCCAGAGGATAAACATACACATATATAGGTAGATAATGTAAATTACACAGCCAGAATATCTAGACAGCACCCAGAGGATAAACATACACATATATAGACAGGTAATATAAACTGCACATCCAAAATACCTACAGAGTACCCAGAGGAAAAACATACATATATATATAGGCAGATAATGTAAACTGCAGTACCAGAATATCTAGAGAGCACACAGAGGAAAAAACATACACATATATATATATGTAGATAATGTAAACTGCATGATCAGAATATCTAGACAGCACCCAGTGGAAAGAAAACATACACATAAATAGGCAGATAATGTAAATTACACAGCCAGAATATCTAGACAGCACCCAGAGGATAAACATACACATATATAGGCAGAAAATGTAAACTGCACAACCAGAATATGTAACAGCACCCAGAAGAAAAAACATAGCATAAGGGATTAAGGCTATAAATTGTTAAAGAGGGACTTCCTGTACACCATGGCAGAGGTATGTCTCACTCTTCTTGCAGTTGGTGCTGTCCTCCAGTGTGGTACACCTCTCAACTTTAAAATGAGGGCAAAACAAAAGAGCAAACAAATAAAGCAGCTTCCTCCTCTTGGACGTGAAGAGGGAAAAAAGTGTTTTTTGCTTTTACACTGTAGCAAACTGCTTGCCCCCTTTTGTCACCCTACTTACACTTCCATGGTCAATGGTTTAATTTCTACAGCCTCCATTTGTGAACTGTGTGACTCTTAGAAAGTAAATTAACCAGCTAGTGCTTTTGGGAAATTGGGATAAGCTGCTCAGTAGGATCCTAGACAGCATTCCAAGTACCTATGAAGCTATGAAAAGAACTGCTGTTGATAGTATGCTTGTAGTTTGGGCACTTTAGAAAACACTACAAATATAATCATTTACTGTGTTTATTGTAGTCATAGATTCATAGTTTAGTACTAAGCTAACTGCCCTTGCGAGCCATTTAAGCCTAGCCAATTATCCCTTGTGAGACTCAAACCTTGCACTTTGTGTTTGTAAGGCAAACACCTTAGCCATTAAACCACCCTCCCAACCCGTGACTTATAAAATCTAGTGTATGTCTTGGAATACAATGAATGCTACCAGTGTCTGTCTTGTAGTTTTCAGTCCATACTTCTTTAGTAAGATATAATGTTCTAGAGATTAAGAAAAATCTGTTTGTACTTTGAATCTATAACTTGATTTTATCAAAAGATGTACAATATAGCCATAATATGTTAGCCAGCAGCCATCCAAAGCACCAGTGAAGGGAATGAATTAAAGAACAGAGGTCTTGCATTTTTTTACTCCGGATGTCCTTGATATTTTTGAAGCGTTATTTTCATTTCTCAGTAATATGTTTTGGTAAGTGAGCTTCTGTTTAAGTCCAAGTGAACAGATATTTTCCTACATGTACCCTAGTGAGGCTTCTGAACATAAGATCTTGCTGAAATTCATCAATAGAGAAGGTAGCTTATGAAAAAGCTCTAATGACTGTTTATAACTTTTCATGAAAAAGAAAGCAGAAATATTTGTTTTAGGGAAATTTATTAGAATTGACAATGAGTAATTTGAATTATGAACAAGTAGTCTGCATATCTCTTCTTCATTATATTCTCATTGGCATGCAACTTTGTGTAGTTTTTCTGCTGCCCTAGGCATGTAAGTATTATAAGTGCATAAGGTATCCAAAGCTTGATTTTTTCCCCTGAAATTTTATGCATTATAATTAAGGAAATAGGGGCAAAAGATATGGAAAGAGCTTCCATCTATTAGCTGATGTTTTACAACAATGATTTTCACTTTTCTTGGATTCTAGTTAGGATTTTCTGATTTGTCCAGTGAGTTAAACATCAGACATTGAGTCTCAGGACCACAGAAAGATTGTAAGCAATTTTACATGATCACATGCAGGGGTTATTAAGCCTGTTCTTTGGAAAAGCTAGCATTATAATGTTATAATCATATTTGAAGTCAGACTTCACAAAAAGATAATCAAAACAGCAGTATAGCTAAATAATGGATGATAATATCTTATTTATTTATTTGTTGTTGACTGGGAAAGTCCAACTAGGCACAGCCCATTTTCAGTGGAGGTCCATGGAGAAAAGCTTCACCACAGTAAATTTATATTAACAAGTGAATTTCAGACAGTTCTCAGAAAAACAACTTACATTTCTCATAAAAACAAACATAAATAAAAGATAGGTATATATGGTAAAGTATTTACATCAACAATTGTACGTCTATACAGTTACTGTAGCTCTAAAATTTTGTAGGAAGTAAATTGATTGATACTTCAGAAGGGAAAACAGTGTTGTAAAGAAGTTTAAAGTTCTTACATTTCAGTAAAGAAAGGTTTGCAAAAAGGTGAAGATACGTAATGAAGTAAGTTATAAAATTATGTAGGAAGGGACATTTTAGTATTGTGTAGGTATGTAAAGAGTTCAAGAGATACAATGAAATAAGTTATAAAATTATGTAGGAGGGGAGGGGAGATAGTAGTAGTATATAGATATTAGTTATATATAGGAGGATAGTGGTAACAGCATATGACTGAGAAAGCATGGTATACGATTACTTATATTTATGCTGCCTGCTCCAAACTGGTGTATCTAGAAGGTTTATAACTTAGGCATACTGAGGATGCATGAGAGGGGCAGAGTGGTGGATGGGGGTTGTTAGAAAAAGAGAAAGATGAGAAGTGTTGTTTAAGAAGGGGTGAAAAGGGATGTATTGGTTCAAGTACAGGAGGGAAAGTTGTTAGGGGTGTAATGATTCAAGTAGAGGGGGACTAAAAGTTAACGATCAGGAATAAGAAGTTAGTGATTTCATTAGCTGTCTCAACCTGGTGATAAGTGTGCAGCACCAAGAAAATATCAGTCTGGATAAGAATGGCATATAAAGGAACTTGAGCAGGAGGGAGTGTGCATATATCTGAGAACTGATGTAGGGTTGACAATAAAACATAAATAAATGCAAACAAAACTCAGAAATATTTTAGAAGACTAAAATTAACATTGAAAACAACCCTGACATCTAAGAACAAACTCCAAGCTATAAACCAATTTTTTCTTCTTGTTCTAACTTATAGTTTTGAGGTGAGTGACTGGCCCCAAAAGGTATTGGATCAGTTGGACAGGAAAAGAAGAAAAATGTTTTATCTTTATCAGATGATTTATAAAAATCAGTGTATACCAAGATTAGCTATTCCCGGTTCTGAAGGAGGTATAGGTTTTCTCAAAATTGATTACATGTATAGGTCTGTAGTTGTAATACTGAATGCATATATGCTGACCTCACAAGATCCAAATACATTGAAAGTTTTAAAATATGAGGATAACAAATCTAAGATGACTTCCCTGCTTAGTTTAGCAGAAGCATATCAGTATCAAGTGGGAATGGAAATAAAACCAGAAGTAGATAAAAATCAGGTAGCAACTGAACGTGCAAAAAAATATATAAATAAAAAACAAAATAAAGAATATAAGATGAAGGATCTGATGGGAAGGCAAGAAATGTGGAAAAGGCATAAATAGTAATTGCAATTACAGAAAACTCCTGGAACAACAACATGTTGATCAGGATCTGACGCACGAATGCTTATTGAGAGATGAATTTAAACCAAAAGACAAAAAGATTAATATTGGTGGCGCAGAATAGTGGACTTACATACACATTGGTTTACAAAGTCCATTTAACATGTGGGAGAAACAGACAAATGTAGGTTTTGTAAAACATAACTGGAAACAGTTGCACATCTTGTTGCTGAATGAGATACACTAGCGTCTATATTAATTAATCGAATGACCACACCTTTAAAAGGCATTTCATCAGAAATGCCATTCATCGACCTCTCATATCCACTGCTAATTATATATACCAATGCTGAGATCGCACTACAGTTGGAAAAGGGCAAATTTCCCGATTCCTAATTTAATGTGATCTCATTCTAAACAGTTTGATGAATGGCATTTCCAATGAAATGCCATTCGATGCTATGGTCGTTTGATGATTTAATAGTGACCTGATACACTAAAAGCCGAAGGCTTGTATACTGAAAAACATAATAATGTAGCAAGGATGTTGCATTAGGGATTATACAAACATTTCAATATTAAAATAGCTGAGAAGCTTTGGCAACATGACTCACAAAGCATTATAGAGAATGATGAAGTTTATATCATGTGGAATCACCCATTACCAACAGTTCAAAAAAATAGATGTGAGAAAACCAGATATAGTAGTCCATGAAAAAAAAGACAAAAGTAGCATTGATCATTGAAATTGCTATACCCAATGATAACAGTGTCTCATGTACAGAGAGACATGGAGTCATAAAATATCAGGATTTGTATGCAGAAATGTGGGCAATCTGGAAGAAAGATACCTAGACAGTTCCAATAGTAGTAGGAGCAATGGGTCTCATAAAAAAGAATTTACAGTTGTATTTAGATAAGTTACCGATACATGTAACTCCATATGAATCACAAAAGGAGTTAGTTCTGGAAACACTGTGGGTGCTGCAAAGAGTACTTTTGTCTAACATCATAGACTGAAAGAATACTAATTTCATGAACTTTAATCATACTTTAACTTAGGAATGGTGTCCATTCCCATCATATTAAAAACTCAAAAGACTTGGAGAAATTAAACTGAATGATGGACATGACCAGGACTGGGTAAGGTATTGTTTGAGATGGATTTTATAGTTTAGACGTTTGTTAGTCATTTTAACTTGTGTAGGGATGGTATTTCAGAGTTTGGAAATGTAACAAGAGTATAGTGAGTCCACCGATGAAGTATTTGCTTTAGTACCGCTTAGTAGGAATTCATCACCAGAATGGAGGTCCCTTGGGGGGGGGGGGTGTAAGACAAAGATAATATATCAGTTTGCATGCCATAACTAGCTAAGAGAATGTTATGTTGTTGTTAAGCTCTACCCAGCTTAGATATTTTAAGGCTTGGCAGTGGTGAGTTCTGTGCACAGTGCTGGTAGTAAATTTAGCTACTTTGTTGTAACAGGAGGCTAGTTTACAGTTTAGTGTAGAACTAAGGTTTATAAGGATAGGCAAGGCATATAACAGGCTTGGAATCAAATAGGTTGAGGCTAGGGTTTTCTTACTGGGTCTGTAAGATAGTGTTTTGCCATGTAAAGGGACCCAAGTTTCTGGTGAGTCTTTTTCATTGTTTAAAGAATATGCTGATCAAATTTAAGATTGTCATTTATTACAATACCCAGTAATTTAGTTTGTGGTACTACCTCTATTTTAGTATTATTTGTAGATGTAAACAAGAAAGATTGTTTTTGATGAAGATAATGTTTTGGGATGAAGAACATCAGTTTTGTTTTATTGGGATTAAGGAGTAGGTTTGAATGTTTCAGCCAGGTTTTGATTGAAGAGAAAGGAATTTGAATGATTTCTTTGTAGTCTGGATATTGTGGAAGCTGTACATACTAAAGTTGAATCACCTGCATGTTGTACTATATTTGCTTGCTCTATTGGAGTTTGAAGGGGGTTTTATATAGTGACTTGAGGGACACCTATGGTAACTGGAACAGAGGAAGAGTGGTCCTATTACTATTTGACTGCTAGTTGTCTTTTAGATATATACTTAAGTAACCACTGAAAGGAGGATTCAGAGACACCTAGAGAAGAAATGTCAGAAAGTAAATGTTGGTATGATGCAGTGCCAAAAGCGCTGGATACGTCTACGGACGCAGCTGACACTAGGTTACCTTCGTTCCTATGCTGGTTTATACTGTTGGTGAAGTGAAATAAGGTGGTGGTTGTGCTGTGGCAGGGTCTGAAACCAAGCTATGTTTCTGAGAGCAGATTATTTGAATTTAGGTGATATAGAAGCTGAGCATAATTACATTTTTCAAGTATGTTTGATAGGGGAAAGAGGATTGCAATAGACCTGTGGTTATTACATTTTACAGATGTGCCGACTTTGTGTAAGGTATAATAATGTATTTTTATCAGATGGAAGGAACATACTTTTCAGATCTAGACCTATTTATCAATATAGAAACTGTAAAAGCAGTTGCATCTGAAGCTATTGTTACGTAGTCTGAGCGGAGTTGGTCAGCAGCTAGGGTGGTTGTTTTAGCTTATTTAGGAGTTTTTTAATGGTTGAGCTAGGTACTGGGCTGAAGCCAAATGGCTGAGGATATTTAGCAGAGACTGCTGGTGGTAGTGGAAGTATTATTGTTTGTGAGGGACAGTATAGTCTGTATAAAACAGTTGTTAAACTGTGTGGGAATTGAATCAGTAGTATTGTTGGATGTAGGTGGTGGGTGGTAATTTGGCCTGAATGTAAACGTTTGTGATTATGGCTGTCCAGAAGAGTTTTGGGTTGTTTTGATGTTTATTTTGGAGGATGTTATAATATGTTTGCCTGTTGTGTTTTATTTGGTATATTGTCCAATTTCATAGGTGCCTGAAAAGTTGAAATGTGCTTTCTGTTCCATTTTGAGTCACTCCTTTCAGGCTTTGTCATGCTATAGCATTAATTTCTTAGGTTCCTTTGTTAGCCATGGTGAAAAATTGGATTTGATCCTTTTAATATGCACTGGAGCAAGGTCATTGAGAGTTTTAGGAATAAGTCATTGCTGTGTGCGACAGCATAGTCTAAGGGCATATATTTTAGTATTTCCAGTTATATTCTATTAAGAAAAGCACTCAAATATGTTTCTTTGAGCTCAGCACTTGTTCAGAACTCATTGTAAGCACTAAATAAGCTACAAATTACTACAGCACTCAGCTTTCCTCACTTGTCTAGATGAAAACAAGTTTTAGTACTTAATAAATAAGCACCTATCCAGGCATGTCTAAGGTCAGCTCCTGGTGTTTTCTCCAGTCTACCTGATGAATCTGGGCATCTTGGGGCAATGCAGCAATTGCCTCATGTACACAGACAACCCTCTCCTCCTACCACAAACACTACAAACTGTGAGAGATGCACTTATATAGCAAAACTGGAAGCAAAGCTCTCTTCACCCAAGACTGGACTAGACAGTCAAGAGGAGAAGGTAAACACTTGTACCACACCTCACTCATCACATAGTCCTCAAAACCTACACCACCAAAACACACACATAGAAACACAAAATACACACCTACATTCATGGAGGCTCTAAAAAAAATCTACCCAAGCAACAGGGACCTCCAAAGCAGAAACGCAAGCAACCTTCATCCCCCAACACAACCCAAATGACACATAGCCCACAAACTCAGTGTGCCACTCAACCACAGCCCATAAGGCATAACAATGTACCCAACACTCTAGTCATAGGTGACTCTGTAGTCAGGCACACTGATGTTCCACTCACAAGGCTAATGAATGAGAAAGTTACTGTCAGCCGCCTGTCAGGTGTCAGGATCCGCCACATAACGCATGCACTCAGGTCACTCCACAACAAGTACAAATATGACTCTGTCATTGTCCATGTTGGTGTGAATGACCTGAGATGTACCTCCCTGGACTACATTAAGAGACATGGAGGAGCTATCTGATCTTGTAGCCCAGGCAGGTATGACCCAAGGCCTGAGTAGCATCTTGTCATCACCCAGAATGATACCACAGTAGAAGGACAAAATGATTGACTTCAACAATTGGCTACGCTTCTGGTGTCATTCTAAGGGGATCCAGTATCTGTCTGCCTGGAATGACATGATCGACAAACCACAATGCTTTGCCAGAGATGGCCTGCAACTGTCGCCCTTGGTATTCCGGATATTGGCTAAGGATCTTGCCACCCCTATAGTGTCTTTTTTAGGCAAGATTCAAATGACAAATTCACCACCATAACAGGTACAAGCAACCAAAATCTGAGGGTAATGCTACTTAATGCTAGAAGTCTAAACCTCAAAATGCACTCACTCAAGGCACTCCTTAAAATGGAGAACATCGACATCTGTGCAGTGACAGAGACCTGCTTCAAAGCTCCAGAGAGCGCACCTGCATTACCAGGCTATAATTCATACCACACCTTTCGGCCACCTAACCTGGACCGAAGCACTAAAGGTGGAGGTGTGTCCATATTCATTAAGGATATCCACACTTCCAGGCTAGTTGCTCAGCATAATGCATCCGAGATTATCCAAGTGCAACTAACTCTGGGCAAGACCGCAGTCCAAATTGTAGCTTGCTACAGATCCCCCACCATGCCCCAGGATTCCCACTCCTCATTTCTTGATACACTGGAAAATATTAGGGTACAACCTAACACCTTAATACTGGGTGATTTCAACTACCCCACCATTAACTGGGAAAACTACTCATGTACCAACTCTTGTGCTCAACGTTTTCTGGAATTCATAAATTCCAATGCCTTGGATCAACTTATCCACATCCCCACCAGGAGCAGCAATATCCTAGACCTGGTCATTAACAACATGGGCAACCAGTGTTCCACACCAGAGGTCAATTCCTCGTTGGTCAGATACGACCACCAGCAAATCACCCTAGATATCCACATCCCACCCCCAGCCCCCATTAGGGAAATCACCGTAAAAACTTTCTCCAAAGCCATCTTCATGCTTCTTAAGACAGAAGTGGCAAACTTCACGAAACCCATGCTGATGGACAATAGAGGTATGACTGCTGAATCCTATACAATTGCACTTTATAACAACTTACACGAGTGCATGGATCGTGCATTCCCTAACAGAACCAAGATGCTATCCTCCAAAAAAAAGGAAGCCAATCTGCTGGTCCCCTGCCATAAACAAACTCTACAACAGAAGAAAGAAACTGTTGCAAAAAAGAGTAAAATCCCATGATTGGAGGAACTCTGTGGTCAGCCACAGTAAGAAGCTGAGATCCCTCATAAAATCTTCCAAAGCTAGTTACAAAAACAAAATCACCACTGATTCTAAAGACAACCACAAAGCATTCTGTAGCTATGTCAAGAATCTCAATGGCAACACTCAGATCTGCTCTGAGTTGCAGCACAATGGCACTAAATATACAGAACCAACTGATATTGCCAACATCCTGGCAGATAGGTTCAGTGCTAACTTTACCTCTCTCTCATCCCCTAAAGGGCCCATCTCTATACCGGAAGAATGCAAAGTTCCTGTAGTCACGGCTGCACAGGTAAAAAACACACTTTCCAAAGCCAAGAACACAGCATCCATGGGACCTGACAACATCCCAGGCTGCATTCTACATGAACTACAGAACGAACTGACACCCCACCTAAGTACCATGTTCAATCATAGCCTCACCTCAGGCTTTGTGCCCACTGAATGGTGCACAGCAACGGTTATCCCACTCCACAAAGGGGGAGCTACCACAGACCCTGGGAACTACCACCCCATTAGCCCGATGAGCCTGGTCTGCAAGGCTATAGAATGTATCA
This sequence comes from Protopterus annectens, assembly GCF_019279795.1. Classification (NCBI taxonomy): domain Eukaryota; kingdom Metazoa; phylum Chordata; order Ceratodontiformes; family Protopteridae; genus Protopterus; species Protopterus annectens. The sequence continues at coordinate 850,967,028 of NC_056737.1, read as the reverse complement.
TCATGGAACTTATAAACAATGACATTGGTAATCTCCAAACTCTGGACCCTACCCAGTTCAGGTTTGTAAAAGGCAGATCATGTCTTCTAAACCTGATAGACTTCTTTGAAACAGTCACCAAAGCTGTAGATGAGGATAAGGTGGTTCACACAGCATATCTAGATCTCACCAAGGCTTTTGATACTATCGCCAACCCTAGAATTATAGATAAACTCACTAAACTAGGAATAAATCCCTATGTCACAAGATGGGTTGCCAGCTGGCTCACAGACAGAACACACACCGTGAAAGTAGCAGGCTCTAAATCCATCTTCAGACCAGTGACAAGTGGAGTACCACCGGGTTCAGTCCTAGGTCCTCCCCTGTTTGGTATCTACTTCTCTGAAATACAGGCTAACACAGAAGGTCTTTGGCTTACAAAGTTTGCAGATGACTGCAAACTAGGAGCCATAATCAAAACTCCTAACAATGTGGACATCCTACAAAAGGGCCTCACTGAGACAGATGCCTGGTGTCAAATCCATGGCCTCAAGCTCAATGCCAAAAAGTGCATTGTCATCCCTTTAGGTAAAAACTCTGTACCCATGAATTACCACATAGGCAGTAGTCTACTTAACACCGAAAGTGTGATAAGAGACCTTGGGTTACAGGTGGACAGTAGTCTCTCCTTTGATAATCACATCGCCACAGTAGTCATGAAATCCTTCTACGTGGCACACCTCATCACAAAAGGTTTCTCACCCAGGAAAAAAGAGGTCATTGTTCCCCTCTACTCATCACTCATTAGACCCATTATAGAGTACAATGCCCCTTTTGGTACGTACCTCACAAGACATCTACAACAACTGGAAAGGCCACAGAAATACATCACAAAGAGGATTACCAGCCTCAAACAGATGCCCAGACCTTCTCAAAAAACTCCAGCTTTACTCTGTCACATATCGCCTACTCAGAGGCGATCTCTGCCTAACATACAAAGCTATGTCAAACCCAGAGCTGTTGGACATGCTCCACTTAAAGAAATCCCAATCCATCTGAGCTACACGCTCTAGGGACCTAAACCTTGTCACTACAATAAACAGAACATGCTGGAGGGATAGATTTCCATCCCAGAGACTTCCCCATACTCTGGAACAAACTACCTATCTATATCAAACAAAGCTCCTCTTTAGCACTCTTCAAGAAAAATCTTGATGATTGGATGGGAGATAGGAAATTCACCCCAGGGATCACTTCTGTGGCTCTGCTTGACAGGGGCACAGGAAAATAATTTTCTTGGGTGGCAAAAGCCAGGATACCATTTTGCCAGGCTTATATAGGCTCTAGGAGCAATAGCCTAGTACCTACCTATGAACCTATGAACCTAAAAGTATGTTTATCAAAGCTTTTGAATTACAAACTTGATTGTAAATTATATTTTCATCTTGGATATTGTAATTTCTGAGGGCGTAAATAGGTTGATGGTCACTTAGGGTGCCTGGAAGGCTAGATGTTGATTGCCTACCAGTACTTTTGTGGACTGTAGTAACTGATGTAATTAACTGTGTTAAGCCATATAGGTTTGTGGAATTAGATGGGGTGTCACCATTGATAAGCTGTTAGTCTATATTTAGGCATGATAGTACTATTGTTTCATGTTATATATGGTGAGATGTCCAGAATACAATATTTTCTACAGTTGTGATATTTTTATCTGGTGGATTATGGCTGCTAAAGAAAGCTTTTTCCTATTATTGATTTTATGCTTTATACCTTTATCTGTAGACTTTGAGATGCTGTTATCTTAGCAGGGCAGTTGACAGACTATAGCATAAGAAGAAAGAAGAAATCTGAGCATCATCTGATCATATGATTAGCTCTGTTGCAACAGTGGCAAATGGCTGAGGTCACTCACCTAGTGGGCCTGGTCAAGCTAAGGCAAGATCCTGTCAGTTCTTGACTGGAAAAAGATGTTGCATCACGTGCCTTTTGACTTTAATATTTGAAAGGAGACCATAGCAGACTCAATCTCTTGTTGTCAAGCTAAGACAGAGGCTTGCATGCTTTGTCAGCTTGGAAATCCATTTCATAGAACTGAATGAACTGATGATTTTCCTCAGAGGTATGTTGCCTAATTTGTGGCCTGTTGTTCCAAGATATATACCTCTGACTTTATGGTGGGAGCTAGACTCCTGATGGTAACCCTTTTTGATGGCTAGTCTGATGGGGCTGACAACCCCATTAAGGAAGAGTAAATTCTGTAAATGTTGGAAAGAGTATTGATTAGTAAATCTCCTGACCCAGATGGTCTGCATCTGGAGATCTGGAATAGTTTCTTGGAATGTTTTAGCACAGCTGCTACAACCATAAATGTTCCTCTTTGGGTTAAGATATTTTGCTGGACTACAGGGAGGTGACTGTGCCCCAAGTGACTGACAATAGCTAGCCCAAATCCTGCTCACTAACAGTAAAACCCACTGACTACAAACAGTGCTGTAGCTAACAAAGCAAAGGGGGCTGAAAACAATGTTGAATTTCTGAGCAGGTTCCCTAAATATAGGGAAGCACACCTCAGAGGACAGCCTCAGGCACCTCAGAGATGACAATCCAGTCATATGGAGTATTGTGATGGTGCACTCCTGTGTCTGGTATGATGTATCGAACAACAGTAGGCTTTCATTGCATAGTAACCTAAATGTACCACAGCTAGTGAGCCTCTTGCATGTATAAGCAGGGCACACTCTCAGTACAGCCACTAACAAATTAATAAAGTACATAGGTTCAGGATGTCTTGAACCTGATCTCTTATGTCTGTACTGAACATACATTTCAATTCTTGTACTGTACCCCTGGACTGCTGGCATACAGATACAGTCCTTGACACATCGTATACATGTCTGGGACCCCCTGTATATGGTGCTTTACATGCATATTCACATTTTAGTGACTGTACTCAATCCTTTTTCAATGTTAAGGGTGTTTTGTGGCTTATTCAGGCAGCAATAGGTTTTTGGTAGCTTATGAGATGGCAATACATACCTCATATGTCTTCTTATATTCCTATTTTGCCATCATGAGAAGATGCTCAAATCTCAGTGTTATTAAAAACTGATAAAGACATCTATCTTCTTTAGCCTTACAAGAACCTGATAAAGACGTCTATCTTCTATAGCCTTACAGGCCAATTTTAGTTTTGAACTCTTTGTCTCCATATTGGCTAATAGAATTGTCCAATATCTGCCTGTTTTGATCTGTCTTGATCACTTTGATTTTAGCCTTAGGTGTCAGACCCAGGATAATACCAAGCTGTCCCTCCTCATTATGCAGATAGCAATCATCATTTCTGATTCATCTAAGCTTAGATGTAAAAAAGAGAGTCAGATGGAATGCTTTATATTTAAAGCCTTTATCAGTTGTAATTTTCCCATAAAATTATGTATAATAAGCCACTGGTTCCCCTTCCTTCAGATAAGACTGGAATAAACACACTGAAGAGTAAAGGATCTGGGACTGACCCCTGCCATACTCCACTGGTCACTTTCCATATTGCTGATAATGTCCCTTTTAAAACAACACTATGATATCCCATTAAGCCATTCAGCAGTCAAGTTCCTCAAGGTCCAGATGGGGTTCAGATATAGTATATTTAAAGTACCCCATCTCATATTGACTAGTAGTCCAGTCAAAATACTGGATGACTTTTTATGCGACTTCTTTTAAACTAATTCAGATGTAGTTTCTTCAATTTTTCTTGCACCCCCACATTTGCTCTTCGCCTATCCTCAGACAATTTTGTGCTGGCCAGTGATTTGCTAAAAATATCCATCAAGGGATCTATCAATGCAGTCAAAATGGCCAGATTCCTGAAGATTTAATGAGGTAGCACATCTGGTTTATGTAGTCATCTTCCCTAAGGACAACAAGTTACCTTTTCCCCTCCCATTTCTGTCAAGCTGTTTGCTCATTGATCTTCACATAACTTCTGCCTCCTTCACAGCATGGGACGCTCCTCTTTCTTCCCTATGTTAAGACTGAAAAATAATAATTTAGAATTTCTGCTTTTTCCAGTCTTCTTTGATTTCCCTTCCATTTTCTCTCAGGTTAGCCAGGTCTGCCCCTCCCTTCCACTTGCCAACCATATACTTAAGAAGACCCTTGTTCCTCTTCTGGCCCTTCCACCACCAAATCCCTTTCAATTTTCTCTTTTGTTGCCTTCCTTTGTTGCTCTACTGTTAGCATGCTCATACTGTATCCCTATTCATGTTTCAATTTCCACCTTCCCTTTTCATCCAATCTTATGCTTTATTTTTTGTTGTAATTAATAGAATCACTTTCCTGTGTGACCACATTGGTGCTCCCCTTTTGCCTTTTTTCCCGTCTTAACTCAGACTAATATTTTGCTCTAAGAACCCCTCCCTGGCCCATTCCCTTAGCTTGTTTACTGTTCCTCTCCTAACTCCTGATCTGATGTTGTCTTCATTTATCCTTGACCTCTGGAACACAGTTCCTATCTTTGGAACTGGCTTGGCCATTATACAGCTTGTGCAAGCCAAAAACTCTTGAACTAATTCTCTACCCACAATACCCCTCTTCAGAGATTATCTCAGATCTTGTTTGTTGCTCTTGTCCCAATACGTCAGCCAGATTCTCTCATCAGCTAAGTGAAATTTTCATAGTTCTTCATAGCTTTTTCATAGTTTCTTCTCTAAATTTTGAGCTGTACTATTACTTAGATTGTTATGTATTTCTATTTTGTTCTACCCACTTTGCCTTGCTTCCTTGTTTATCCCTCTCCTCTGCCATCACTGGTAGTTTTTCCCTTGTCTTTACAAGTTTCTATCTCACCTTTCTTTAAACAAGTGACTGCGCTGTTTTTCACCTGGTGGTATTCTTTGTCTATCATTGTTGGTAGTACTTTCCTTACCTCCTTTTCGTAGTTCTGGCCTACCATTGTTGGTAGCTGTTCCTTTCCCCTGTGTGGCTGTGTGCTTCCTTTTTAGTGTGTGTGAGTGCTGTCTGTTGACATTTGTTTTTTTTATAGTTGACATGGCGGATAAATCCAAGGGGACAACTGTGCTTAAGCAATGCCAAGGTTGTGGTAGGAAGATGCCCAACTCTGATGGGCACTCTTCATGTGTGTACTGCTTGGGCCCAGCACATCTTCAGCAAGACTGTTCAATCTGTCGAGCTTTCAGTCACTGGGACCTTGTAGAAAGGAAAAACAAACTAATCTTAAAAGGTTTAATTAAGTCTCCATTTGAGGAGGCTCTGTCCAAGTCCAACACATTTTCACCTTCATCCCCATCTTCTTCCTCTAAATATGAACTGGGCCATAAGATAAGTCATTCAGTGCCGGTGTACCCTTTGGCTCCAGCAGCTAACAAACAAAAACCTTTGATTCCCTCACCACCAGCGGAACTGAAATCTAAGACTAAAAAAATTACGGAACCGACTTCCTCAGCACCATCTGCCATAACAACTTTGGCACCACAGGTCTTGGTGCTGGCCACTTCAGTGCCAACAACTCTAACTTCCCCATTGGTACCAGCTCTACCTATGACACTTGCAGAAATCTTGGAGCCAACACCACCCGTGGTGCCGAAACCAAATATCATCAATGTACCCAGGACAAGATATTCCGCTTCAATTGACCCCTTTGTGGGAAAGCTCCCAAGTCCATTCCTAGACAGACAGGAATCTCCCTCAGGCTTCCCTGTCCATTCCTCCAGGAGTCTGACTGAAGTCGATGTCATGAGGTTGGTGGATCAGCTCCTAGTGGCTAGGGGTCTTTCTATCTCCCAGGCCCCACTCCTTTTGGGAGATGGGTCTTTCTCTACCAGGACTCCACTAAACTTTCCTCTTCTAGCCTCATCTGAGGCTTAGAGCTTATGCCTCCAGTTCCTCTGGTTCCAGCTGCTCTGGTGCTGACAGCCTTTTCCCCTTCAGGTCCAGGGTCTGTCTTGAGTTCCTTGGTTCTATCAGTACTGATGGCCTCCAGAGGTCATAGCCCCACTGCCAGATCTGAGGGTCTTGGATTGGCTCCAGTTTTTTATTCGGGGTCATCCTTAACTATCGGAGCTTCAGCTGATATTGGCTCTTCCTTGGCTCCTGCTTCTGGAGTAGGTTTCTCAGAGCAGGATGGGACCATGGTTCCAAGGTTGTCCATCTCGGTCCTGGGCTCCCATCCCTGTTCAGGAGGACCTGCCTTCCAGGTTATGGAGAGGGCATTGACCTCTGCTGGTACTCAGCTGGCCCCTCCTGTATTGGAGTATTATCACAGGACTCCCTCTCGCCCAAAGCTGCCACCAACCTCCAACACCTGGGCAGGAAGCACCTAAGCTGCAGGATATCTCTGTACAGGGCCCCTTTCCTTCTGAGTCCTCCTCAGAGATTCCCACTGAGGAGACACCCTGGAAAAAGATGAGTAAGAGGAAACATTTAGATTCACCTGAAGAATATGTCACAGAAGACATGGAATTCGATGATAGGGAGGGTTCCCCTTGGTCACCCCCAGAAGATGTCTCCCTTGGAGACATTCTAGAAATACTGAAACAGAGTGGTAGCTGGAAGCCCAAAGATCCTACCTCTGAGGAGCTGGTGTACCTGCAAGTCTTTGGTGCTCACCCATCTACTTCTTGGGTGACTCCTCCTGCTGACTATCTTATTAAATTGGTTGTGCAGAGTTCTTGGAAGGCCCCTGATTCCATAGAGACAATCCCCAGGAGACCAGACAAAATTATTTCAGCTCCAGAGGACCATCAGCATTTGGCTAAGGGGTTAGCAGTAGAACCATGGTGCTTGCAGTGGCCAACAAGACGGAACTGGTGTAAGAGACTTCCACTGTTCATCCCCCTAATTGACAGTCCAGGGAGATGGACAGATTTGGAAAGTGAGTGTATGCATCATCGACCTTTAGGGTCCTTGAATTTTATGTCACACTTTACTAGGCTCCAGAGGGATCTGATCAAGGAGTTATCAGATAGCCTTGCAGGAGCAATGTCCGAGGAGGTCCAAGAGAAAGTGGCCTCCCAACTGGCTACCCTGGAGTGCATTTCCAACTCATCCATGAGACTCATTATGCATGCAGCCAAAGGGATGACTAGTGCAGTGGGTTCTGGCTTTGCTATAAGGCAACATGCCTGGATGCGCTTGTATGAATTTGTGGAGCCATTTAAGTCTTCTTTAGTTAGTGGTCCTTTCGATGGATCTTCCTTGTTTGGTCCCAAAGTCAGAGAAACACTAGCCAGGTGTGAAAAAGATGGAAAGACCCTATCTGCATTGAGCATACATTCTTCTATTCCCCAACAGTCCTACTCTAAGGAACCAGAGGAGCAGCAAGATATGGTTCAAAAATCCCAATAGCCTTTTTAGGACACACATGATGGTGTCTCCCCTCGGGACAATGTGTCTCCCCTCGGGACAGAGGGGGGAGTTCCAATGGAAGACACTGACCCCGCCTCAGAGGTGACCCACAAAATCAGGGTTCCAGAGACTCTCTCTGGGAAACATTACCAGCAGTCCTGAAAGGAGGCCCCCGATTGCTTAACTCTGGAAGCAGTTGGGGGAAGATTCTCCTTGCATTGAGAGCCTGGTGGCAAATAACAACAGATACTTGGGTGCAAAGGATCATTGTCAGAGGTTACCACATTCCCATTACTCTCATTCCAAGATCAAGCAGAAGACTCCCCGATATTCCACCCAATCAGGGGGATCAAGCAGCTCTGGAAATTCAAAAGCTGCTAGAAAAAAAGAGTTATCCAAGAAGTCCCACCAGACCAGATAGGATCCGGATTTTAGTCTAGGTTATTTTTGGTGCCAAATAAGACAGGGGAATTGAGACCAATTTTAGATCTCAGCCTTCTGAACAAGTTTGTTCAGCAAGCAAAATTCCAGATGGTAACGGTATAGTCTATCCTACCCTTCTTAGAGGAAGACGATTGGATGTGCTCTATAGATCTTCAGGATGCGTATTACCACATAAAATGGACAAGTGTTCCAGAAGGTTACTCCACTTTTGGCTAGGAAACAGTCATTTGCAATTCAGAGTGATGCCCTTTGGCCTCACCACAGTCCCCAGGGTGTTCACCAAGTGTTTGGCAGCATGGACAGCTCACTTGAGACTGCACAAATTCCGGGTGTTTCCCTATCTAGACAACTGGCTCATCACAGCTCCCACCAGGCATCTACTGCTTCAAGCAACAGATTTCATTCTTCACCTGTTTGCTCATCTGGGCATTATTAGAGTGAATCAATCAAAATCTAAACTAAGTCCAACTCAAGATCTCGAGTTCATAGGAACCCATCTGAATACCATAATTTGTACTGCTTCCCTTCCTCTACACAGGCTACAGAAGATAAGATCCCAAGTACAAGCCATTCTCTCCAACGACAAGGGACCTGCACTCTTAGTCCTTCAAGCTTTAGGGTCCATGGCAGCAGTCATTACCTTAGTTCCACTAGCAAGATTTCACATAGACTACTACAGTTGCTTTTGGCATCTCAGTGGTCCATCCTGACCAATCCAGTGATTCATACCATTTTAATCACCAGTCATTGCAAGATGGACTTATCTTGGTGGATGGAATCCAAGGAAATTCTCCTAGGCTGTCCCTTCATTTCACTTCAATCCAAGGCCGTAGTGTCAACAGATGCCTCCCAGATGGGGTGGGGGGCATTATATGGGAAGAACATTCCAAGGCACTAGGTCCTGTATGGAGGCCAATCTGCATATCAGTGTTCTGGAACTGAGGTCAGTGTTTTTAGCATTGCAAGCCTTCCAAGCTGTCCTTCCTCTAGGAATGATTGCAATTCAATCAGACAACATGACAGCAGTCTGGTATATCAACAAACAGGACAGAACCAATTCAAACCCCCTGTGTTGAGAAGCTGTCAGAGTGTGGCAATGGGTGATATCCTCCAACCCCTTTCTGATAGCAAAGCACATCCCAGGGAGCTTGAACGTGATAGCAGACACACTGAGCAGATGCATTCTCCTGCCTCACGAGTGGTCTCTCAATCCCAGAGTGGTGAAGGAGATTTTCCATCATTGGGGCCAACCTTGCTGTGACCTATTTGCATCACCCCTGGACAACAAGTGGAGCAGCTACTTTGCCCTAATCCCCGTGCCCAGGGACAGTCACCAAGAGATGCTTTCCTTCATAATTTCCCCTCTGGACTACTCTTTGCTTTTCCCCCCTTCCTACTGATTGCTCTCTTCTTAAAGAAAGCCAGCAGATTGAGAAGCAAGGTGATCCTCATTGCACCCTTTTGGCCTTGACAACTCTGGTTTCCCTTTTTGTGGCCTAATCTTATACACCGTCCATAGATTCTGGACCCAGTTCCAGATCTTCTGTCTCATCCACAGGGACTGGTGCACCCCAGTCTTCAGAACTTCAAGCTTACAGTTTGGCTCCTCCAATTGCATTAGTCACCAGGCAGAAAAATTTATCTTCTCCCATCCCAAAAAATGTACTGGCTTCCCATAGACCTTTCACCAGGAAACTTTACCACATCAAGTGGAAAAGATTTTCTATTTAGGTGCTCAATAATGGTCTTAACCCCTTCTCCGCACCAGTTGAAAAGGTATTGGAGTTTTTGGCTACGCCTTTCAAACAAGAAGCCTCTAATTCTACTATTAAGGTCCAACTAGCTGCTATATCCAATTTCCACAATGGCTTTCAAGACCATTTGCTGATTTCCCATAGATTGTGTAAAGTGTTCATGAAAGGAACCTTCCAGTTGAAACCACCATATAAGGACCCTCTAGCTCCTTGGGATTTGACTATGGTTCTGCAGTCTTTGGTCCTTCCCCCTTTGAACTGGTAGCTACCTGTAACTTAAAGTTTCTTTCATAGAAGACCATTTTTCTGATAGCCATTACCTCTGTCAGAAGAATTTCTGAAATTCAACCACCATCTTCAAAACCCCCATATTTGATTTTTCATAAGGATAGAGTTTCAGTAAGAAGCAACTCATCTTTTCTTCCTAAGGTGGTCTCAGAAACTAATATCAGTTAAACTATTGATTTACTTGTTTAATTTCCAAATTTTCCAATAAAGGTGAAGATTGCTCACATTTGCTGGATGTTCACAGGCAGTTACACTTTTATCTCAACAGAACTAAAGAATTTAGAAACTTGTACCAGTTATTTGTCTGCTTTTCCAGTCCATCTCTGGGGAAATCTGTTTCAAAAGTCATATTGTCAAGGTGGTTGAGAGACTGTATTACTTTCTTATACAATAAAAAGAATCTCCAATTACCAGCGCCAGCAAGAGCACATTCTTCTAGGACAATAGCCACGTCTGCTGTTTTCCATTCTAAGGCTTCCATGGATGAAATATGCACAGCAGCAACTTGGGTTACTCCAAATACATTTATCACTCATTACAAATTGGACCTGGTCTCTAGGGGAAGAGCATCATTTGGCTCTATAGTTCTCAGGAATATCCCTCCAGAAGATGGCCCAAAAGCTAAAGCAGCTGGGAATTCTATCCCAAAGGTCAAGGATAAATGAAGATTGACAACATGTATTTATTTATTTGCAGTTTGATTACCGGGGAAATCCACTGGGCCGAAGTGACCCATTTTCAGTGGAGGCCCGGGGAGAAAAACTCCATGATGCATTATACAATTTAAATACAACTGATAGTTAATATTAAAGACAATATTATGCAGAATAGTTACTCATAAATGCATTCAGTATCATGCATAGTTAACAAATTCGTTAAGCTTGAAGTTAGGGATCATACAGTTTCATTTGAGGAAAACAGATATGTGTTAGGTGTGGAAACAGTTTACATACAAACCTTTTAAGAAAATGTAAATACGGTTTATATACACACATCAAGAGTAGAATGCTATTTACAATATTTACAAGGTTGGGCTGTGTGAGGGTAGCTGCAGGAGTTGTTGAGAGGTTAGAGAGAAACTATAGAAATTGTTGAGAGCTTAGATAGGCTCATAGGAAGATAACTATGAGAGTTGTAGAGCTTGGGAACCAGAGAGAGAGAGAACCCCCTTTTATTAGGTTGGGTGAAGGCAGGTATATTTCCATTTAGTGGACAGGTCTTTGAATAGTTGGATTTTGAAGTTTTCTGAGTTTGGTATGGTTCTTAGTGTGGAAGGAAGGGAATTCCATTTTTTGCCTAGTGAGAAAGATAGGAGAAGTTGGCCAGCAGGACGTTTAGGTTTATGGATAGTAATTAAGTTCTGATTTTCATATCTGAGACCTCTGTTGGGTGTATAAGGGGAAAGGATTTTAGAGCGGGACATTTTGTTGGGTGAAATATGAGTCTATATGCAGTAGTGAGTTGGAGATAGTCTAGGTAGTTTGGAAGTTCAAGCCAATTCAGGGATTGTAGGGTTAGGCAGTAATGGGTGGTATTTTTAGATTTAGAGGCAAATTTAGAGATTTTGTTGTAGCAGTTTACTAGTTTAGAGGTGATAGAGGAGGACAGGTTGGTTAGGAGAGGGGCTCCGTATAATAAAGAATGAAGAAGATAAGTTGAGGCCAGAGTTTGCCTGGTAGAGTTGGAGAGAAAGTGATTATTCCTATACAGCATACCTAGCTTTTGGTGGGCTTTCTTAATATTTTGTTGAATATGAATATCAAACTTGAGGTGTTCATCTACAGTAATGCCAAGTAGTTTGGCAGAAGAGATCACTTCTATAGGTGAGTTGGTTTGACTATAGACTTTGAAGTTTTTTTTATCATAGGAGAGGGTCTTTGGGGAGGGAATAATAAAATCTTTGGTTTATTTGCATTGAGAGGGAGGCGGTTTTGGCGTATCTAGTTTTAATTTGTTGAGAAGGCAGTTTGGGTTATAGTCAGTAATTCAGAAAGGTTTGAGGCAGAGCAGACTAAGGTTGAATTGTCTGCATATTGAATGATTTTAGCATCAGGAATAGCAGTGTGAAAGTTATTGATGAAGATGTTAAAAAGCACTGGCCCAAGGATGGATCCCTGTGGTACACCAGTTGGGGTAGGTAGGAAGGAAGAGATGGAGTTATTCCATTTGACTGCCTGTGATCTGTCTGATAGATAGCTGGAGAACCATGATAAAGCATTATGTGAGAGATTAAGGTTTGAGAGATGACAGAGAAGGTGATTGTGGGAAACAGTATCAAAGGCTTTAGACAGATCAAGTAAAACAGTAGAAACTAAGTGTCCTGAATCTCAGGCTTGATTGACAGTTTCTAGGAAAGAGAGTAGAGCGATTATTGTCCTATGGCCTGGATGGAAGCCATGCTGAGTAGGAGTGAGAAGATTGTTTTGGGTCTGGAAAGTTGGAGGTAGATACATTTTTCTAGGATTTTGGAGATTGGCGAGAGCAAAGCAATGGGGCAAAAGTCTGAGTTGCTGGTATTTTTGCCTCCTTTATGAAGAGGAAGAATATAAGCTGAGCACCAAAGTTTGGGGATGTATGATTCTTATATGGATCGGTTAATAATGATGCTGATTGGGAGAGCAATGCCATCAGCAGCACATTTTAGGAAGGAAGAGGGAATATTGTCGGGAGCGTTAGAACAAGGTTTAAGTTTGGACAAAAGTTTTTTTTTATAAAGTTAGTGGAGATGAGTTTGAGTTCAAAGAGATGAGGTGAGTTAGAAGAGGGAGAGTGTAGAGCAGTTGGGTTATTATTGGGAAATGTCTTGGTGAGGGTAGTAATAGTTTCTATGAAAAATGAGTTAAATTCAGAGCCTAGTTTGAAGTCAGATTTACTTGGGTCAGGACAGGGATTATTCTTGGAGCCTGGATTGAGGAGTGAGTTTATTGAATTCCAGAATTTTTGGGGGGTTTTGTTGTTATTGGACTGAAGTTTAATATAGGAGGATTTTATGCCTTTGGTGATTAGTCATTTTGCACAGTTATGAAGCTGTTTATATTGGAGCAAGGTATTGGCCAGTTTATTGTTTTGGTAAAGCTTCCATAATTTGTCTCTTTGGTGCATAATATGTTTTGTCTCTTTGGATAGCCAAGGAGCAGTTTTAGTTTTTATCCTTTTGTTTCTTAGTGGGGCTAATGAGTTTAAAGTATTAAGGAAGACAGAGTTGAAGTATTCTAAAGCCTTGTCAAGAGGAAGGATGTTTAGAATTTGCCAGTTCATTTGTTTGAAAGTATTTGAGAAAGTAGTTAGGTTGAAGCTACTGAGGTTATGATTTTGAATGTATTGATGCTGGTGTGGGGAGGAACTAGCTGAGTGATGCATAAAGGCTGGCAGGTGGTCACTAAAGGTATCAGGAATTGTGCCAGAATTGGATATTTTATTTGGATCTGAGAGTAGGATCCAATCTATAGTGGATCCGGGAGGGTTTATTTTGTTAGGTCGAGTGATGGAGAGGATTATTTGAGTGAAGTTATACAGGTTAATGGATAGGGAGGGAGAGGGGCAATTGATTTTATTCCAGTCAATATTCACATCACCAACAATATAAGTTTCATAGTTAATTTCAGTAGAGGCCCATAGGAGAATATTTTCAAGTGTAGTGATACTGTTACCAGGTGAGATATATAGGGCAATGATACAGATATTTCCAAATCCATGGTGGTACAGTGATAGCATTGTTACCTCACAGCAAGAGGTTCTCCTGTTCGATTCTTGGCTGGAGTGCCTTCTGTGTGGAGTCTGCATGTCCTCCCCATAGTCGAGTGGCCTCCGAAAGACATGCGTGAATGGGCGTGCCTTAGCCAAAGGTTGAGTGTCGGGCTGGCAACTCGGCACCATAAAAATCGACTGCCAATCATTAGCGGATCGGAGTTATGCTGTGGCAACCCCTAACTGGGAAAAGCTGAAAAGACAAACAACATTTAGTTTTAGAATTACAGCAGTTAGTTAAGTATTCTGAAATTAACAGAAGTTAACTATCCAGGATACACCACGAAAACACCTTCTTTTGACAAAAAACTCTTTATTCCAAGGTAAAAAATCGAGATAAGCGCTTTCACTTGCAACTGCAAGCTTCTTCAGATCAAATAATAAGTGTGATACAATGGTTTTTATATCTCTAGTTGTAATCTCTAATCACTTGATTGACAAATTCATTGAATGCATTCAATTAAGCAATCAAAGCCTCACCCAGTAGTGAGCAACATTTTCTTGCGTTTAGTAACTGCAAGGCTTCTCTGTGAAAATGTGGATATCATCTATTGTTTATGAAATACACATTTAGCTTTAATATTATATGACATTATGTTGCACACAGTGTTTTAATTATGTTAGATTCTCAATCAGACGCATAATAGATTTAACATTTGGTGCAACTCTACATTTGTAGTTGGTATCTAGCTATAACGCAACTTTCCAATTCCATTGCTTAAATACATTACTATTGTTAAAATACTGGTAATCTTTCCATGTGCTTAAATATTCCATCTAAATAAAACAAATAGATATGGAAATAAAATAAAATAAGATAAAATAAAGTAAAATGAAACATGTCAAATATCTCGTCCAATTCTAAAAACATTCAACCAATGAAACAGCATGTCACTTAGGTTTGTGTTTATAACATCTTAAAACTCATATATTTATATGCGACAATATGTTCAAACCATTTTTACACATATTTCTGTGTTAAAACATAACTATGACAGAGAATCACTGAAATCAAACTGTCATTAAGTGAAATACGAAGTTATTACATGAATATGAATAATAATGCATTTTATCAGATGGATATACAAAACTTAGAATCATTATAGTCACTGTGCAGCGCTTCGCTTAAAATTCATAAATTTATATGCTTCTGTTCTCTTCTCTTCTCTCTCTCTCTATTCTGAAATTAAGGAATTGGAATTTGGAGGGGAATTAAGGTAAGAAGGTTGGAGTAGACTAGGGCAGTGCCTCCACCTTTTTTATTTAGTCGGTCATTTCTGAGACAATGAAATCCCGGGGGCAGAATCTCAGAGTTGGAGATAAAGGGCTTGAGCCAGGTTTTGGAGATGGCTAAGATATTTGGTTGGTTATGGCTTAATCAAGCTTGAAATTGGTGTACTTTGTTGTTTAGACTTTGTGCATTAATTGTAAAAATCTTTAGGGTATTGAGATAGGAGGAAGAGGGTAAGGGATGAGTGTTGTTAATAATGGATGTAGGACCAGGGTTAGGATGGATATCACCAGCTTGGACTAGGTTGTTGAAGGATATATCCTTTAGCCATATTGGTCTGTCAGGCATGAATTTTGGTAGATTGTAGATTGGAGCAGGTGACAGTGTCTTGACTTTAGAGGAGAAGAGTTTAGGGTGAAATAGGTGTAGAGGATTGGGCTGAATGAGAGAAGAGGAGATGGCTAAGATATTTGGTTGGTTATGGCTTAATCAAGCTTGAAATTGGTGTACTTTGTTGTTTAGACGTTGTGCATTAATTGTAAAAATCTTTTGGGTGTTGAGATAGGAGGAAGAGGGTAAGGGATGAGTGTTGTTAATAATGGATGTAGGACCAGGGTTAGGATGGATATCACCAGCTTGGACTAGGTTGTTGAAGGAGATATCCTTTAGCCATATTGGTCTGTCAGGCATGAATTTTGGTAGATTGTAGATTGGAGCAGGTGACAGTGTCTTGACTTTAGAGGAGAAGAGTTTAGGGTGAAATAGGTGTAGAGGGTTGGGCTGAATGAGAGAAGAGGAGATAGAGTGGAAATGGGAGTAAGAGTGAGGGAGAAGGTGTGTTTGTATGGTAGTTGTCTTTGTAGGTGGTATTGGACAAGCATAGGTGGAATATGAGGTAGCATAGTATAAGGGAAGTAGGAACATAAAGAGGAGGCTGGGGGACTGGAGGGTGTGATAACTTGAGGAGAGCATGTTGGAGCAAAGAAAGTGGTATTAGTGGTTAAGAAAATAGAGAAGGCTATGAAGAAGAAAGGGTTTAAATAGTGATGGAGGTATTCTAGAGATTTAAGGAAAGAGGAGGGGACTATAATTATTGGGTGGAGTACAGATTACAGAGTTTAAGAAGGATGGCTATAGTTGGGAGGAGTAATGAGGGGGAGCTGGTATTGGGTAATTAGGCTAAGAGTGTGGGGTAAGATAGGATTAAAGCTAGGAGTACTGGGGGGGGTGGGAATTGGGGGCAGGGTAGGGGAGCAGAGTGAGCCCGTAGGGCAAACGGAGCGGGAAAGAATACTAGAGGTGAGTATGGTAGAAAAAGTATCAGCAAAGAGCAGTTTAAAGGCTGTAGTTGGAAGGTATGAGTTAAATATTTCCAGCTAGAAAATGAAGGCTGCCTTTACAGAGGGTGGTTTAGCAGAGGGAGAAGATATTTACAGTCTAAGGATATTGACTCACAACCAACTGTTTGTGAAAAAATAAAACTTGTTGGGATTTTAAAGAATATCTAGGATTTATATTGGTAGATGCTGCCACCCAATGGTAGAAGGAGATAACAAACAGATATTTTGACCAGTCTTAAGTTTAAATATATTCTAGGGTAGTGATAACTGGAGGGGGAGAGGGCAAATGGTCTGTGGTAGGCTGCTAGAATGCACACATGGGAAATTAGATTGAAGTTATGTACTTACAACATCGCCCAACACACAACATCAGATTAGAAGTTATATACTTACCATAATGTTCCATCTGTGTTGTCGATCTTCATTTATTTTTAGTGCCCCACCCTCCTTTCCCCTCCTGCAGACTCCATGAAGGATTGGACGCTTATCCTAGTAACTTTCTCAGGTTTGACCTTGGACATGGCCTCTTCAATTCCATATACATATTCTTCTGTCTTTCTCTGTAGCTGAAAACACAATCTCAGGTAATCTGGAGAGGGGTAGTGTGGGTACAGACTTAGCTTGAGAGTTTTTGGCTTGCACGAGCTGTATAATGTCTGAGCTGGTTTCGAGGATTCGAACCATGTCCCAAAGGTCAAGGATAAATGAAGAGCAACAACACAGATGGAATATTATGGTAAGTACATAATTTCTTATTTGAAACCTTCCCCTAGCTTAGTAAAATCCCTCCTCATTGTCTGTGTCTTTTTCTTCTTGGCCTTCCTATGCTCTTAATCAAACAACTGCATGATCATTTTTTGTTAGTGCATTCACCCGAACATCAGTGACCCCCATGCCTTGGTTAGGACAGCTTCCAAAGTTCTACCCTTTGTGGTAGAAGGCTGAAACAATTGACTGACCCTCTCAAAATCTCTGTCTTTCTCTCTCTCTCTCTCATTCTGCACATGTTATATTCAGATTCCTCATAAGTATTATTTCCACCTGCTACACTCCTTTATTCTTTTTGCCAATCTTAAATTATTATCAGTTGATGAGTGCACAGGATATTACTATATTGCATCTCCGATTCTCCCCCCTTATTTAGCTACTAGGACACTTAACGTAGACTTTGACCATGTCTTCTGCTCAATTGCTTCCTTCATAGTTTGTATTCATATTTCTCTCTGACATTAACATTTTCTGCCTTTTTTTTTTTTTTATAGATTATTACCTCACGTATATCTCCACCTTCTATGTAATTCCTGAGCAGCCTCTTCCAAAGAACCTCCCATGTTTCACTATTATTGACAATGTCACGTTTCTGTGATTTTTAGCAGTATCTATCATTCTCTCCTGTTTCAATAGTTTCAGTTTATCAGATTCCTTACCCAGAATCTTGCATTGTAAAAAATACTACCCAGCTATGTTATGAATCATTTTGTTTGTTTCTTCTCAAATAGATTATATTGAAATCCAAACATAAAATAACACAACAGGGACAATTTTATTTTTTATTTATTTGTTAACTAGGTAAGTCTTTTCGACACTTTACCTTTTCAGGGGTAATCCAGCAGCAATGACTGGTTAAGTACTCAGTCAGACTCTACCAAGGGCACATGGAGGCTGAGGGAATTAAACACATGACTGCATGAAACAGCTCATTAATCACTTATAGCCTTAATCTTCTATGCTGCCTGAGACATTTAATTAATAAACCACATAAACAGTAATGTCTACAACTTAGTTTAGCTGCAAAAAGGTTTTTATAGAGTTCAATGAATTTTTGTGCAGCAAGTGCTGAGATTTTAACTTTCATGATTTTACTAAATATAATATTTACTAAATATAATATTGAATCAACAGTTATTAAGGAGCTATGACATGGGTGAAAGTCACAGGTGCTTACCTAGTATACTTATACTGCAAAAATGCATCAGACAAGGTTTCAGCCTTCTACTTAATTATTTGTCTTATTTTTAAAACCATAGTCTCAAGTTATCAGGCATGAATAGCTAGCTAATTAGATAAAACTGGGAATGCAGAGAAAGAGAATTTCTTAACACCAATTTATTTATGCATGTTTGTCACTTTTCTACTTGAATATTTATTTTTAAAAGCTTTTTTTTTAAGGATTTTACAAACAGACACTAGTGCTGCAGTAGCATTGTCACCTCCCAGCAAGACGTTGTTGTGTTCGATTCTCAGCTAGAGCGTCTTCTATGTGGAGGCATGTGTGAATGGGCGTGCCTTTGTTGGAGGTTGTGCATCAGGGCTGGTAACTCGGCATGTAAAAATCCACTACCAAACATTAGCGGACTGGAGTTTCACTGTGGCAACCCATAACCGGGATAAGCCGAAAGACACAACAACAACAAACAGACACTATCACATCTTGCAGCAATCAGAAAAAGCATTTCAACACACAATGATTATGTAATCCTGAAGGCACCATTTTAATAAAAAAGTTTTTTCCTTCAGTCCACCTCATACTGAAACACACACACACACACACACACACACACACACACACACACACACACACACACACACACACACACACACATTCACACCAAACAAAACCCTATCTTCACCTAATATACTAACTCTTGCCAGTTTAACTCTTCTATCTATTCTTTAATAGTTAAGGAATGCATATTCTGTTAACTCATTCATGCCTATAGCACACCTTTTACATACTTCCATGCGTATGGTATCCTGAATTTTTTTAGGGCTGGATTCCTTAACTAAGTGATTTACTGATTAATAATAGACAGTATAAGAAAGGGCAACATATAATTTACAAAATGGCAGTAGATTGTTTTTTAACAAGCCATGTAACTGAGTTATTGTTTGCCACTTGTTATTTGTGTCTAAGTATTTATAGTCATATTTTAATTACTGAGAGAGCTACATGTTATTAAGGGGCATAATGTGTAATTTTATGGTGAGAGACAGGAAAAATACATTGTCACTGTTCATATATACTACAGTACACAGTATACAAGTATAATACAGTACACAGGAAACATTTCTAGTTGTTTGCTAGTAATTATAAAGATATACAATATTTCCATATATGCATTAATATTACAAAACCTAATGACTTACAAACTATTTTGTGGCTTCATGTTAAACCTTATGTGATCCTTAAGAAGGTGTTTATTGATATTTGCATTATAATCTGTACTTCTTGAGAGATATTCTGTGTTATTTTTATGATCAGTCATGCAAACGAAAATTCTTTTTAATATTTCTATAAATAAATCAATAAACAGGCACTCAGAAAGGACTTTATTGCTGTCATGTGAAAGCTCAAATGTGCTGGAGAAAAGTACATTGATACTATATGTTTAGGCTGCACATGAATGTGCTAGAACAAAAGTACTCTGGTCATATATGTTTAGGTGGTACAGTTGTGAAGATGTGCAAAGTAGTTTGTGAAACTTTATACAGGAAAATATAATCACTGGTTTCTGTGCTTTGTAGTATATTACAGTTGTTGTGTCTTTCGGCTTTTCCCGGTTAGGGGTCACCACAGTGGAACTCCGGTCCGCTAATGATTGGCAGTAGATTTTACATGCTGAGTTGCTGCTCTGATGCACAACCTTCAACAAAGGTACGCCCATTCATGCATGTCTCCACACACAAGACGGTCTAGCTGAGAATCGTACAGGACAACGCCTTACTGTGAGGCGACAACGCTACCGCAGCACCACCACCGCAGTTTTATAGTATATTACAGTATTGATGCAAATACTGTAGATGCACTATTATTACTGTAAAGAAGCTGTTATTACTAATAACATTGCTGTTTGTACATATTTACATTTGCTTGACTTATGATTTTACAAAGAAAACAATACTCCGTAAGGAATGCTGCTCCGATATCTCTAGTAGTTTTATTAGAAAAAAAACGATCCAGGACAAGTGGCAAACTAAATTTATTGTCTATGAAGACTCACAATCCACAAATGTTTAGACACACGAGTTTAAAACACTACATCTTCGGGTACTTTTGTCCCAACAATGTTCTGAAGAAGTCTCAAGGGCATTTGGGATGAAAGTATATGCAGACATATTGTTTTAAACTTGTGTGTGCTAAGCAGTTGTGGATTGTAAGTCTTTGTAGACAATAAGCTTTGTTCTTTTTTTCAGTTGTACTGGATTGTATTCTCATATAAAACTACCAGAGGTGTTGGAGCAGCATTTCTTACAGAGTATCCTATTCTTTGTTTGTTTTTGTTTTTTTAATCTCCTTGGACTGTATTTTGATGGTTTTGAGTTATGATTTAACTTGATTTTTCTGAAACTGCTCTGTAAAGTTAGGATGCTTGTAGGCTAGAAGTGTTGACATTACATAGATCAGCAGTTTTAATGAGACAATGCTATCCCACGACCATCTAAATCTGACTTCAAATACTAATTAACTAAAACCTTTGAGCTATCAGCTTTATCCAGTTATATACTTCCAGGTTTGTCTATTTCCGTTTATCCCAAAAGGCCAAATAATATTTGACCAGTACATCAGGCACAAGCAGCCTTAAATAGCCCACAACTGTACAGCTACTTAACCATAATATCCTGAACATATCACTGTACTCCATTCTTTCATATATAATTCTTTATTTTACAAGTCCAAAACCGCTATTTCTTGGATTTTGTCTCTAGTTTTATAAGTATATATATATATATATATATATATATATATATATATATATATGTGTGTGTGTGTGTGTGTGTGTGTGTGTATATATACATGTGTAAAGTGTACAGCGAAGGCATATGTGCATGATGGACATGCCAAGTATGGAAGACCTGTGTCATTTATACCTTTTTCTTTAGTAGCTAAAATGAAGGCACAGATCCAGCTTTCATGTCATACTAAATTATTGCTGCTGGTATAATCTCAGACACACAGCCCACAAGAAAACATACATTCAGATGATGAAGGCATTACTTAGTGACAAGGGTTGACCCATCCCTCCTGTCAAAATGAAGCACTTAAAACTAAATCAATACTAATATAAGTTCATAGGTAAGTACTAGTCTAGCTGCCCTTGCGGACCATTTTAAGACTAGCTGCCAGTCACTGGAGATTGAAGTTACTAAATAATGGCATACATTTGAGTTTCAGACAATTATTTTCTTCAGAAAAGTTATACTAACACAAATCCTTTTAATTAAGCAAGTTTGTAATTTTATGAGAGCAGTAATTAAAATCAGTTCCTATTTTGAGCCTTTGTTCCCTTCTTATTTAAGGCTTTATCCAGATTTCTTCAGCTGAAAGGTCCAGAGGTATGCAAATGTTTTACTGTTGCTCCACTCAGTCTCTCACGCATACCTCTGTTTCAGAAAATCTATAACACAAATGCTAATAATCAAGTAAAATACATTCCTATTTGAGCCTTTGTGCCCTGTTTATTTTAGGTTTGTCCAAATATTTTGAGGTAAGATTCAACAAAGCATAACTTTCAACTGTCCAGATTTTTGGCTCATATGTTTGGTCCCATCCTCATAAAATGTCTAATTTTCTGGCAAATCACTGGAGACTGAAGTCATTAAATGACAGACATTTGAGTTTCTGACTTCATATACTTCAAATAATACATGTTAATGGAAACCCTGTTGTTCTAGCAACGTTCCAAGTTTATAAGAGCGATATTTAAAATCTGTCTTCATTTGTGGTCACTTGTCCCTCGTTATTTGTGGCTCGTTCAGGATTTCTTGTGCCAAGAGGTTGAGAGTCAGGGTCAAGAGGTACACAAACCTCTTAACTGATGCTGTTGTTGCCAAGGATTGCTCTCACCTTTCTCTCTCTCTCACACACACACACACACACACACACACACACACACACACACACACACACACACACACACACACACACACACACACACACACACACACACACACACACACACACACACACACACACACACACTTAGCACTTTTGTTGGTTTAATTTATTTTACACTCGCTAAACAGCAAAAGTGCTGCTTAGTGAGTGTAAGATAATGATTCGATCAATCTCTCTCTCTCTCATACATGCATAGGCTTTCACACGCAGACATAAACACATACACACTTTTTTTATTTTAAATTTTTCTTTATTATTTTACAGTCACTAAACAGCTGAAGGGCTGTTTAGTGAGTGTAAAATAATCATGGCTCTTATTTTTTTTCAGTCTGAGCTATCGTGAAACTGCAGACTTGTTTTTTTAGCGGTCATTGCTTATACATTAATACCCTACTGGAGTATGTTTATTCTCGAGTCAGGGTGCTGATGTACAGTTTACCCATTCTCTGATGTAGGGTAATGAACTAAGCCCCCACCATTTTCACACCAGTATCCCTTTACTTGGTCATCTCTTCCCAGTTACTGTAAAACATTGTTCAAACTTGTCTAAGTGCGTTCTGTTTTCTTCTGTATTTTTACAATTATCACAGATATTAGTGTTTCATTTAAAACTATTTTGAATTTTAAAGTAAAAACAATTTCATCTCTTTTCTAAATGAAACAAAACACTCTCACGTTGAAAACAGATTTAGCAGAAGCAACAGTAACCTCCCCTTCCATTGAAACTCACATTTAGTGAGTAAACATCTGCAGCCCATTAAAATGCAAGAGACATGCTGGGAGTTGTAGTGAAATGGCATAGAGTGGAGCACTAATTAGTGGCTAAGTGAAGGGTGACAAAGTCAAAAGGAAAATGTGTAAAGGATGTGTTAAAGGCTTGGGACAGTCCACAGGACATGAATGTCCCTTTTCATGGGCAGTCCAGGAGCACTGTCTGATGAAGTGACTTGGTCAGCGTGACACAGCAGACAAATGAAGGCTGAGGGAATCAAACCCTGCACTGTAGGAAGAAGCTCATTAACAGCTCATAAACTTACAGTTACTCATCTGCTCTGAGTTCCAGACAAACTGCTCAACAAAGTGCAATTCATATTGCTTGTCTGCAAAAAAAAACAAGCTAAATTAGTAATGTATATATAATTAAAATATTAACAATAAACCCATAGTGTTAATGCTGCTCGGTGTATTCACAGTAATATAATAAGTACACTGTTAAAAGTCAACAGTCAGCAAAACAAGAAAACCAAGGATCATACCCAAAGAGCACTGCTCATGTGATGATGCTCCTGCTTATTGCAATCAGCTCCTTTCTTTACATCACAACTACTCTAGGATGCAGCAACCAAGTATTTACACACACACACACACACACACACACACACACACACACACACACACACACACACACACACACACACACACAGATGTGGCCATCACTCGCATTCCATTCTTTGTCTGAGTACACCTCAAATATTTGTTTGCAATCAAATGAATTAATGAATATTAAATAATGACCTAGAAGGTTATTTCAGCTCACTGTTGTGAGAACCATACAGTGCAACCCATTTCGCTCCAATGCCCTCCCAACCTCATAGCTCATGAATCAAAGACAACGTCAGATGGTAAACATTGATTTTATATTCTTAGAAAGCTGCTAGTATAAGTTTTGCATTAACATTTCCTGAAGAGTATGAAGTCTAAAACTTCATGTTTGTCATTATTTAGTGACAGCAGTCCATAATATTTTACCAGAAAGCCAAACATTTTATGAGGGACAGACCACACATATGATGAAGAAAATCAGAGACAGTTGAGATCTGTGCCCCTTGCATATGCAAACATAGATAGTTTTAATCCCATGTATGATTATACACCTCATATATTTGCTTGAAATCAAGGGAATGCATACATTCATTAGTAATAGCCCAGAAATGTATCTCAGCCCACTACTTTCTGAACCATGCAGTGTAACCTAGTCCATTTCCCCCTGCCTTCTCAACTTATTTACTCCAGAATCAGAGAAGTAGACCCCAAATCAGAAACAGATTTAAAATATTTTTATTTTACTTAGAAATTTGCTAGAATGACAAGCTTTGCATTAACAAATATTTTCTGAAGGATACAAAGTCTGAAATTCATGTGCCTGTCATTATTTAGTGAATGCATTCCACAATAATTTATTAGAAAGCTACACATTTTACAAGTAACAGACTAAAATATCTCTTAACTTTGTTCAAGAATTCTGGGCAGAGTCAAAATAATGGGTTAACAAAGGCTCAAGAAGCGGCAGGTTATAAATATTATTTTATTTTATTTTAAGCATTTGTTAACCAGGTAAAACCCCTGGCCAAAGTGCTCCTTTTCCCTACTTGCTCAAAGTCACACAGTAGGGAAATGGAGGTGGGAGGCTTCAAACCCTATATTTTTGACTACCTAATGGAGTTCAATAATAGCTAAGAGTCTTACATACCAGTCATCCCTAATTCACTTAAAAAAGTTAACAGAACAACATGTGTTGCATGGACATGCATTTTCTAAATAAGAATGATGAAAATCTAATGACCACCATTACTGATCAACAATAATCCTCAGCTGAATGTTAGAAAAAAGAAGTTAACAGGACATAAATGTGAAGCAAAATCAGATACATTATGTTAAATCTGATACAGATAAGAGGCAAACTACTATAATTCACTTAAAAAGTTAACAGCAGATTTTGCATTGAGATGTATTTTCAATAACAAGAACTCTAATGACTGTCATTATTGACTGACTGTAATCCTCAGAAAATGAAGAAGTTAATAGAGATCTGGCAGCTAGCACATAGGTAAAGGCTCTAAGCCCTTTATGAGCTGTTCACTGCAGTCAAGGGTGCACAATTTCAGACTTTCTACTACCTACTGTGTAACCCTGAACACAACCAAACAGTGCCCCTGGGTTTATCTGATTAACAGATAGACTGAATAGAAAAAAAAGGGATGAGATATTATTGACTTATTTAATAGTAATTGAAGTCCAAGTTGCAGTTGTTGTGCAATTGCTGTAATGGCTTTGTAAGAGGTCTCTGTCTGAGATGGAGTTGTTGCAATTCCAGTAAGAGGTCCGTTTAGGGATGGAGGTCCCAATCAGGTCTGTGTCTTTGGAGTCCCAGCATCAGTGTCATGAAATTCAGTCCCATATACGTTTGTGACTGTGTGCCTATGACCGTGAAGTTGGGTAGAACAGCAAACAGTAAAAAAGAGATGCCTTCTTAAAGAAAAAGATGCATGTGTGTTTGGGTAGGTGAAGAGTGGAAAAAAAGGAAAAAAAAAAGGAAGAGTTTCTTTAAAGAAAAGAAAAAGGCCAGTATGTAGCTAGCCATGGGCCCTGTTAAAACCAAGATCATTCCTATTATAATCCATCAACGGGCAGAGACAGCGATAT
Source organism: Protopterus annectens (assembly GCF_019279795.1). Lineage (NCBI taxonomy): Eukaryota > Metazoa > Chordata > Ceratodontiformes > Protopteridae > Protopterus > Protopterus annectens. The sequence goes on along the minus strand of NC_056737.1, from coordinate 850,941,564 downwards.
CATGTGCATCATTGCACCCAATCTCAGCTGGCTCTTGCTCCTTAGAGGCTGCCATTTTATCAGCAATCTGTTCCATGACTACAGCGCATCTGCTTCACTAGCGATGTGTCCTTTATCACGAACAGAAACGTCTCCCTCCAGGAGTGGGCAAGCTGGCAAAGCCACGTATTTCCACTCATCCCACCCTGGCTTCTCCAGCACTTGTGCTGTTGATTGGTCTCATTGTATCTGGACTAATAATTTAGACTAATAGCTCTTTTTCTATTTAGGCATAGTTACATTCCAAATGTATTAATGCTCTAGACCTTAGGCTACAGAACACCATTGTAGCATACTGCTGTAACAATACTGTTGCTGTTTCTTCCTTCAAAGCAACAGCTAAAATTTTAATTTGATGCTTTTTATAACACCTGAAGAATGGTGCTTGTATTTTAGGATGTTTCAGCGCTTTAAACTCTTCTTGGTAGCTCTACTCTAATTCTGTGCCATAGTCTTGGACTAAACATTTCTTAACATGTTATTGCTGCTAGTAGAATTGTTCTGGCTTTGCCCATGGATTTCAACATGTCTAGAAACCTTTGTAAACCTCTTTTTTATTTCAGGTGGTACAATGTTTTAATAGCTGCTGCCCTTTGTAATCTATTTGAACTCCATCTTAGGTTAGTTTGTCTGCTAACAGTGATTTCATTTCTTTCTAAAATGACATTTATTTGCATTTACTTTTAACCCATTGGTTTTATATGTTTCTAATGTCATTTTTGTTCTGCAGTTCTGCTCTTCTCTTGGTTGACCTCCCAAAAAGAATACTGTTTACACCTTAGTACTGGTCAGATTTCTAAGAATTTAGACTATTTCTGACACTTCTCTGGAAAAGAAGTCGATCAGAAAGGTAAACAATTGAAGGAATCCATTCCATATGATGAATTAATGGTGCAAAACTTCACACTTTCTACATAGGCAGTTCTGTCAAAACTCTGCTGAATCATCTAGTTTTGAGATGTATTTGCATTGAAGTATCAGTGAAAATATTTTCTGTTGTAGGCAACCAAAAGTGTTAACTTTTTACATTTTCATTCCATTCCTTGTGGTCAATGCTTATTCTGAGTGAACCACCTCTGTTTTCTGTGACATTGGGTTAACGCTCCCAGTCAACAGGTTCTGCCACAGTGACATTAATATTATACAGGTCCAGTCTTTGAAGATCTGTGTTCAGTATCTTGCTCAAACATAACAGTACTTTCCTGGATGCATGTAATAGTGGTTTATTGCATTTTCATGGGCTTATTTCTATGACAGATATTGAGTTTTCCTATTCCCTGGATGCAGTTGTCACATTCATCCTGCATATTTACTGTATTTTTGCAGTATGCTCCACTTTTACTTCATTAACTTGTTTAATCAGTCACAGTGAATTACATGTCTTGAGTCCAATAACTGGTAATGTATTACTTTGCAAAGTTATGAAGGAATAATGAATTTCTCACCTTTCATACACAATTCCAGGATATGTTTTAGGGTAGGATAGACATGATTACCATATTACACAAGTTATTTCACATCTCTGGAATAAACTTCCTTATTAAATATAAGGAACCATATATCATTACAAAAATTAGGCAATTGAGTTAGCAAACATGTTGATGACACCAATGTGAGACAGTCAATGTCCCTGGATGGCCAAATGGTCTGAACACTGGATCATGAATCTATGAAACTTTGAAACTATGTAGGTGCGTGTATGTGTATTCCTCTTTATGATCCTTTCATAGACCTGCTTAATACTGACGCCTGTACTTACCTTACAGTTATTGTCTGTGTGTCTTTGAGTTCTATACAGCACACAAAATGGTGGAGTTTTTTCGAGTCTTGTCTCATGCAAGTTCTGCTTATTCTTTCAGTTCTTATTAACTGGTTAATCATCATTAGACATGACTGCCTGTTTTCAGGAGTAGTAGGTTAGATCTGATTAATGACTGCTGCATTTAAGGAACATATTTAATCTGGGATTACAGAGTATGCTTGCTTTCCTTACTGTTGTCTAAGCTCATTACGGTGCCCTAAAATAGAGTAGCTGTGGACATGAGGAGTACAGCAGTATGTTGCTAAAATTAGACAGTTCTTGTTTTGGAGCAATGTTTTCTTGAATAATATTCCTTCATTTTATTATTTGCTTCTAATTCTTGGCCTCTGGTTATAACACATTTTTTTACCCTTCCAATGGTAGCCGAAGTTCAGTTTGGTCCCATATATATCACCTGTTGTTGACATTACTATGATATTACTCAAATAAAGAAAATTTAAATTTTCATGAAGGACAAAATATGTAGCAATTTTTCTTGAACATGAGTTAAAATAAGGAAAGGCTTGGCCAACTAGTGTAGAAACAGGGGCTAAGTCCAGGAAAAAATGACATTACATGAGCTGGCATTTTAAATAATCAGAAGTCTTGCCCATATTCTGTTGCTGTAACAAACATGTTGCATTGTAGCTCCGATATGCCCTTGTATGTTATTATATTCCTCCTTGTGAACTATACTAGAATTCTAGAG